>NC_060195.1:35595753-35880753 GCF_021184085.1 Oncorhynchus gorbuscha | reverse complement strand
CAGACTCTGTGTTGATGCTCAGGTGAGTGCCCTAAGCCCTGGTCTGAGATCAGATGTATCTAACTTAATCCTGTCCTTAATTATAATATGCTACCAAACACTACTGTACCTGAGTCAGTGCTTACAGCCATGTTTATCTCTGTGCGATAGGGCTCATCCTCTAATCCCTCCGTGAGGTCTAAACTCTACTCTTCTCATTGAGTCATGAACAAAATCAATAAACAAATGAATAAGGAGACAATTTAGCTAAATAACTCCTGCAGAAGCTAACTCTTCATGATTGATTTATTGGCTCAGACACGGCTTGTCCCATTCATGCAAACAAAGATCATCGGAGCGAGAATGAAAACACCTCCCCAATTTCTCACCCTATTCACAACACCTCTGATTGCTAAGCCTATAACACAACAAGCAGCAACACAGTGAGCACTCCAGTGCCTGCATAGGTAACACCCTGTGGCATTGATTGACAGAGGAGTGAGAGTCGTCGGTTCAGTGTAATGAGCAGGAGCCAGCTAAGTGATCATCTTCACTCTAGTAGACCCATTAGACCTGTCCCATTCAGGGAAAAATATATATTTTTTAAGATTCATGTTTTAGTATACATGTGAAGTGTAAAAAAAAATCTGTCAAATAATGTATTTAAAAAATATATATATTTAATATATTTTAAAGGGTGGCTGCACTTCCTCTTTTTGAAGATTGCTCATTAAGAAATGTTAGCCACCATGACTGAAGCCAGAGAGGAAGGAGAAGAGAGAGGCCCAACTCAGCAGAAAATGTGTCTCCCTCCAGCAGGTGGAATTTTTTCCTTGTTTCACCCACCACGCAAGTTTTTGTGTGGTCAACAAAAACATGTATGGCTTATTTGCTACTTGAGGTTTATTTGATCAAATATACGTTTTGTAATGCTTATGTTGTTACAAATGTATTGATATAAGTATGACACGTGACATCCCGGCAACTTTGGGGGAAAAAAAACACTTTATATTGCAGTTGTCTCGAGAAGGCTATGCATATTCAAGGCATGAGGCTAAAAGCCTAGCACCTCTCTCCATTGAATACAGGCGGTTGACATCAACAACGCTCATTGAATATTCAAAAAAGGATTATAATAATGAGATGTATCCACAAATCCAAAGAAAGTTTAGGCGGGAGCTAGAGAGCCCACCGTGCTGCCTTGTGGACAACAACTCCCATTGTTAGGGCGGAGAGACATGTAATCTTGTCAATGTATTCATAATCTTTGCTGAAGCCAAACAAGAGTTGTTTTGGGGGTGTGGTTTGATGTGGGTGTGTTATGTTTGCATATCATTCCCTGGCAGGTACTGTAGTTTGTCCCTCCTGAGTCACCATAGCAACAACATAGCCAATTTCTCAAAATAGCCATGTCTTTAAAATAGTCTGAATTCATCTAAGATAAATCCAGAAATCTACCATTTATTTAGACATTTTTGCAGAGGAGGTCGTAAACCTTCTTATGGCTGCAATCCCGTTAACTGGATCGATATGACAACAGCCAGTGAAAGTGCAGGGTGTCAAATTCAAACAACAGAAATGTCATAATTAAAATTCCTCAAGCATACAAGTATTTCACACCATTTTAAAGATACACTTCTTGTTAATCCCAACACAGTGTACGATTCCAAAAAGGCGTTACAGTGAAAGCACCACAAACGATTATGTTAGGTCACCACAAAATCACAGAAAAACACAGCCATTTTTCCAGCCAAAGACAGGAATCACAAAAAGCAGAAATAGAGATAACATTAATCACTAACTTTTGATGATCCTCATCAGATGACACTCATAGGACTTCATGTTACACAATACATATATGTTTTGTTCGATAAAGTTAATATTTATATCCAAGAACCTCAGTATACATTGTGCCATGTTCAGAAATGTCTCCAAAATATCTGGAGAAATTGCAGAGAACCACATCAAATAACAGAAATACTCATCATAAACTTCGATGAAAGACACGTTTTACATAAAATTAAAGTTAAACTTGTTCTTAATGCAACCGCTGTGTCAGATTTCAAAAAAGCTTTACGGCAAAAGCACAATATTCAATCATCTGAGAACAGCGTTCAGCCACAAAAGGAAGCCATACAGTTACCCTCCAAATTGTGGTGCCAACAAAAGTCATAAATAGCATTATAAATCTTCAATTACCTTTGCTGATCTTCATCGGAATGCACTCTCAGGACTCCCACTTCTACAAGAAATGTTTGTTTTGTTCGGTAATGTCCATCATTTATGTCCAAATAGCTACTTTTGTTAGCGTGTTTGGTAAACAAGTCCAAAGTCACGAAGCGCGTTCACTAAAAGCAGAAAAAATGTCAAAAAGTTCCTTAACAGACAGTAGAAACATGTCAAACGATGTATTGAATCAATCTTTAGGATGTTTTTAACATAAATCTTCAATAATGTTCCAACCAGAGAATTCCATCTTCAGAAGTGCGATGGAAAAGAGCTCCCTCTCATGTAAACACACATGGTCAGAGCATGGTCAGCTCATGGCAGACCTTACTCATTCCTCTCTCCTCTAGCCCCACTTCACAGTAGAAGCATCAGACAAGGTTCTAACGACTGTTGATATCTAGTGGAAGCCATAGGAAGTGCAAACTGACCCATACCCCACGTTGTATTCGATAGGCGATGAGTTGAAACCTACAAACCTCAGATTTCTCACTTCCTGGTTGGATTTTTGTCTCAGGTTTTTGCCTGCCATAGGAGTTCTGTTATACTCACAGACATCATTCAAACAGTTTTAGAGTGTTTTCTATCCAATACTAATAATAATGTTAACATATTAGCAACTGGGACTGAGGAGCAGGTAGTTTACTCTGGGCACCTCTGGGCACATTTTCATCCAAGCTACTCAATACTGTCCCTGCAGCTATAAGGAGTTTTAAGGGCCTTCCCCACCAAGGACGATAACTAAAACGATAAAAAAGGGGGTTCGAATTCAAGTGAACAGGAGCATGCGTACACAATACAATGATAACTACAACGATAACGAGAACTACCGTCTAGATCCGCTGCCTCTCACCTACAGCTATTCCTCTTAGCTCTTGGAGTCCCAGGAAAAGCTAGACTTATTACACTTTCATTTGAGAATTTTGTAATACTACTATTAACCTATCAAGGAGAGATTTCAGCTTACTGAATGTAAAATAGGGCAGTTTGAAAGGAGAGAGAGAGAGAGAGAGAGAGCACGATGGTGTGATCAAAATACACCGTATGAGTAACCTGCTAATGTACCTTTCTGGACCTTGTAAACTTTAGAGAACAGACCCATAACTGATCCAAATGGTTGCAAAATCAGGCCTTGGCTGTGTGCAGTTGTTTCGGCATGAAGCATTCAAATTAGCCTATGTCACTGCAATTTACAGCCCCAATAATTATGTGCTCACTTGATGACTAATAACACATTCCTCGTTGAATTGTGTTGTTGCTAGAATCAATTTATTGTCTAAATGCATAGCCAAATCAATACTGGAGGTCTGTGTGTCCGGGACTGCAGAGCTTAGCCTGGAGGAACACACAGATCTGCTATTTCATAATCTGTTGACCTTTTTTTCATGCTCTTTGGCAGATAAATATTTGTAGCCCTACTTTAGCTAATGAATGACCTAATATCTAGCTAATATTTATTTAGCTTCTTGCTTCGGTTACACATCTCTAGCCTCTGCTTTTCAGCTGTTGGCGTGCGCAATAGCCTGCAGGCCTAATGAACTGTTGGGGGAAAGTTAAGGAGAGAGAGTGTGTTGGTGTGATCACTTTGGCCAGCGATGGTAACATTGCTGCAATGATGCATTGCTAATGGTTGCACAGGACAGACAGAAAGACGAGCACAGCGAAAAAGACGATCCAAATGAATTGACCGCCATTAGAAAATGGAAATCACTTGCAAACCCCTTGAGCAACAAGGCAATCAATGGCATGATGTAAAAGATATGCAGGCTGAACAGCATTTGTTGTTGAATTGGCTACATTTGAATACGAGTTTCTATATTATTTTTGAGAACACTGAAGTGGGCTATTATTTGCAGCTGTCACTATCACCATGAACACACCCTGAAGCACTGAATGGTCTGTGTTACCACCTTATTAACAGGCCTACAGCGTGCAGTAGGATGCGTTGATCAGTTGATTGACAGCAGGTGTAGGCCTACTGCAGAACGATGTGGAAGCTCGTGTGGATGTGGATGCTCGCCAACATTTAGAGTTAAGTATAATGCATCGTTATAGTTATTGCCCTTGGTATGGATGGCTCTTCAGTCGCGCAATTTTACATCTAGCTAAGGTGTTTGGTGCAGTATTTCTCAAGTTTAAAGAAATGGGCATGAAAAACTAGTCAGGGCACTCCATACATTCTGTCGGGTCGGGAAAAGTCTGGCTGTGCGCCTAGGACAGATTTCTGAGAACAATAACACATCTACAACTACATAATCTACAAGCTGTCACACTATGTACATAAAGCACAAGCTACACACTGTTTATCAGTGCCCAAAATCACTTGCTAGCTAACTAAGTTCCAACTATGTGTTTGACAATGAAGCTAGCAAGTAGTAGCTAGCAGGCCATTGAGCAGCCAGGCCTCAATCAGCTTATCAATTCACTTGAAGGGAATCATATTACAAAACAGGTCATGGGACACACAAGATGCTCGTGAATGGATTTTGGAATATTGACAAGTTGCAGTTGGGATACAAGTGAGGTCTGTGGGAGAAAAAGTACGTAGTTACCTGATTTGCTTGATTTTAATAGTTAGCAATTAATACTTAACAAGTAGGAAGATATGTATGTCCTGTTAGAGTCTCTGTTTCATGGTCTCCACTCTAGTTCCCAGCAGCTAATCTGGGCATATGGTCACTAGAGATGGCTTGAGCTGACAAATGAGTTAAAGACTGCATTTCATAGACAAGATGTGGTGGGTGTAACCGAGATAGAGATAGCCAGGAGGAGTTTAGAACAATTTCTCATTGTCTCTCTTACTTTGTTAAAATATTCCACCACAGTATTTGGTGACCCAGATGGGACAC
Organism: Oncorhynchus gorbuscha; assembly: GCF_021184085.1. Lineage (NCBI taxonomy): Eukaryota > Metazoa > Chordata > Actinopteri > Salmoniformes > Salmonidae > Oncorhynchus > Oncorhynchus gorbuscha. The sequence continues at coordinate 35,875,699 of NC_060195.1, read as the reverse complement.
CAATCTCCATCTGCTGACTGCTCCTGAGGAGCTGGGTTTAACCGTGCACGGGTCCCGCCTAAGATCTGAAGGAGGGTGTCAGGCAGGTAGTTACGGCGTTCTAAATAGAGACAGATAAATAAGGTGAGACTGACATTTCCTTGAAACTATTTATTTTAATTGTATTTTTTTAGAGAAAATCGGGTTCCGAGGGAACTTAACATCCAGAATCTGTGTGAACTGGATTAAAATCAATTAGCGTTAGCATCCAGAATCTGTTTGAACTGGATGAATCCAGAATCTGTGTGAACTAGTCTAAGACTTTTAAGCAAAAACCCTGTGTGGGTTAAAAACCCTGTGTGGGTTAGAGACCTATGTGAACTCAAAAGCACTATAGAAAAATTAGAGAATGCATTATAATGAATAGCATAAAATGGTAAGGAGTACCTGTGAAGTTATTGCCATTTTAAGGATATGAGATCCTGTACCATGGGTTTGTATTGTATTAGTCAGCCGGCCCGCCTGGTTGTTGTGTGGGATTATTTCATTGTAACCTTCGGCTCTGTTGTAAAGGTACGTGTTAGTGCCTGGTCGTGTATTTTTTCATTGTATTTTTTGATTCCCTGTGTTTTGGGAACGTAACTTTTGTGAGCACCCTGTGGTGCGTTGGTGCTATTAAAAGACGCACAGCATTGAACTCTGTCTCCTGCATTTGACTTCACACCCACGACACCCGGAGCATTACAGAATCCCACACCACAACCAGGTGGGCCGGCTGACTAATAAAGACAAACTAATTAACATAAACAGGTGCTACCACTAAACATACAAGGAGGGGGAGGAAAAACAATCAGTGGCAGCTAATAGGCCGGTGACGACGACCGCCGAGCTCCACCCGCCCGGGAAGGGGAAACACCCTCGGTCGAACTCGTGACAACAGAGAGATAAACAAGAAACTAAGGTCAGGACGTGACAATGTGTGTATATTCGATTACTAGAGATTTGATAAAGTAATACAGGGAATATAATGAGATGCAACTTAAACAACCCATACGTAGATGTACGTAGGTTCAAGAGTGGTGTCTTTATGGATCATTTGTTAGATCGAAGGTGAAAGCATTAACTGACTGTCTACAGGATCTGGGAGATAGTCTCAGAAAAAGATTGGCATATATTAAAACCCTGAGGAGAGAGGAGTGGGAATAAATTCATAGAAGAGGTAGACTATAGCAAAGCCATAAAGACACTAATCGAAGCGCTTGAACATTCTACCAGTTCGGCTCAAATATCAGAATAAAATCTAATCATGGATCAAATTCAGCCCTGCTGACAGGAAAATTCCAATCTTAGAGAATTCATGGATGTAATTGTGACTTGGCACAATGACATAAAATAATCATCCTTAGCTCAATACACCAGCGTATTAATGTTAGCATTCTATCAGCGTAATCGTACTATTTGTGATGTAATTTGAGTATGTAGTATTCTTATTGGTCTGACAAAATATTTGGTTTAACTAACAGATAACACATTTGTTGGTTGCGTTCACATTGTGAACTGCATATCATTGCATCGAACTTGATAATACATTAACTACATGCTATCCAACTATCCAACGTTTATTGACTTGATTATTCACGTCATTCTTCGCTTAGCTACATGATGTTGTCATTGTTAAATGGGGTACTCTGTGGATTTGCTCTGACTGTTGCTCGGATTTCAGAGTACTGGTCTGGATGTACCAGAGCGCAGAATAACTGATGAATTTACGAATGTTCCACGCCTGGTTAAATATGGCCGTAAACGTTAGGGGGGAAAAAGTCATTTGAATTATTGCCAACACCGATGTATTATCTTGCCAACACAGATGTATTATCTTGCCAACACAGATGTATTATCTTGCCAACACAGATGTATTATCTTGCCAACACAGATGTATTATCTTGCCAACACAGATGTATTATCTTGCCAACACAGATGTATTATCTTGCCAACACAGATGTATTATCTTGCCAACACAGATGTATTATCTTGCCAACACAGATGTATTATCTTGCCAACACAGATGTATTATCTTGCCAACACAGATGTATTATCTTGCCAACACAGATGTATTATCTTGCCAACACAGATGTATTATCTTGCCAACACCGATGTATTATCTTGCCAACACAGATGTATTATCTTGCCAACACAGATGTATTATCTTGTTTGTGTCTGGAAGTATCGCTAGCTAATTAGCTAGCCAACTTTAGCCAGTTAGCTTAGGGGCTTCTTGACTGCCTTGTGGGAAGAAAAGTATTATGCATTATGAATCAGAGAGCTTGGATCAACCCTGTTCCTTAGTGGATTTTGGGGTTGAATAATCCTTGTGAGAATCAAGGACAGTGGATAATAGGTAACATATTCAAATTGGCAGTATATATGGGCAAGAGCACACATTTTGTTTAAAAATAGTCAACCTTTGTGTCATGCCGCATTCAAACAATTGCCAAAGCGTGTAGATTTAGGAGTTCTGTGTTAATACTATATGTAGTGGATTTGTTATTGCCATGAATTGATGAAGAAACTCATATACCAAACATCGCCACATTAGTATACTGTGTGGTAGAGCAGGGTCACAAGGCACCATATGGGAAAGTACAACCAGCAAAACAAGAGATTCCATATTAAAGTGACCTTCCTGTGAACAGCGGGTATGTTGTTTTTACTATAATTAAATAAAAATTGTTCACCTGGTAAAGTAACGTTAGCGGAAAGACAGGTAGAGTATGGTTGAGATTGTAGAACGATTTCTGAGTTGAAGGGAAGGTAACCAAGGAGAGTAAGTCAATTGGAAAGTAAGATTTCAAATTTGAATTGTTTGGATTGATTAACAATTGGCTGATGTATTTTCTACATTTCGCCGCATTAGAGGTTAATCTTAAAATAATATACGTTTAATGAGTGTGAAGCAGAGGTTGGTATAAAAGAAATATAGAGTAATGTTGTTAGGGTAGACTACATGTAAACATGTCTACCCTAACAACGTAAACGTTGCCTTTTAGTAAGGAGATAATAAGCATGGTTTCTTTTATTTTCTAAACCTTACAATGAGGAAGACATTGATAAGGAGGGTTTATGTACATTTAATGAGTGTTGACAGTATGTGAATGGTAATATGTTATTAGTGTGTTTTTTGATAGCACTCTAATGATGTGGTATTTTAGTAATACAAGGTAAAGGTTAAATCATGAGTAGAGTGGTAATGTAGCCTACTGCACCCACTGCATTTTGGGGTGGGGATTCTGTGATGCAAGCCTTATCATCTTTTTCAAAATAGCAGCAACAAACCCTCTAGAAAGCAGCAGGACTGGAAAATGGTACATACAGTAGCGATGTATGGCCTCGGTTAGATCAATAGGGGTTCATAGAGATTAGAGTCTTTTTGTTAAGGGAGACATAGGAGACCACCTTCTCAAACAACTTTTAAATAGATGCCTGGGATCAAATATCACTGGTTCCTTATGCTAAGGAAATGTTTTGTTTCTCTTCCAGGAAAATGGGGGGGGTAGTCATTTTCTCTTTCTTTGAAATGTTTCCTGAGGCTATGGTCTTGGGAGAGCGGTTTGTGAAATTCGGTTGTAAAGAGGAGTTAACAAATTAAATCAATCCTGGCCATTTGAATCGGGAAACTAAGTGTAAGTCACGACTTCACAGGAGAGCCGTTTGAGCGTCAAACATTTTCGTTTTGCAAAATGCATTTTTTTTTTGCCAGAAATACCTTCCCTTACCTTATGTGAACTTGTATGTGTCTTAATATCAAACTTGTATGCCATCTGTAAATACGAATAAAACATTTCAATTACAAGCCATGTTGGATGGTATCTAGATGCATGAAAGGGATATTTTGACCAAACGGTGTGGACCTCAAAACCCCCTCTAACCGGCTGAAGAAATGGCGTTCACCCTGTCCTGCACCACCTCCATCGAGAGACCAGCAACCGGTGTACAGCATCCAGTTGAAGTTATCAAATGCTTTCTCTCTCAGGGAGTGCAACAGAAGTCCACGTGGAGTGAGCATGGAGAGAGATCCATTCCAAAACGTCTCGCATATTGCTGGTATACTGGTTGGCAAATGGACAAGACATAATGAGTTGAGCCTGAAGATTGAGTGCCGGGAAGGGAGGGGGTTGGTCAACTGTGCCCGTAATTGATTTAGTTTGGGGTATCAGGTTGATTGTGGAGGTCTACACTGCTAAATTTATTGTAATTTAGGCGAAGAATGCATTGAGATACTGATCTGTAATTATAATTGTAATGATAAAGTTAATACTAGAATTATAGGATAATTATATTGTATGTTAATATAAATGTACATTCTGCCAGTGTTGATGTGTGTTAAGTTGAGGGTTGAGTGATATAACCAATGTGAATGACTGAGCAATGTCATTCCGGATTTTGGTTGGATAATTAATTGGGTTTTAATTCTGATTTGGAAACTGAAGGATTTCCCTGACCTATTCCCTATTCCTGACTACATCTGTGATGAAGACCCCAATTCTAAGCATAAGGACCCAGATGTGGAGCTCATGTTCCTACCGAGTGTACATTGTGCCCAGAGAGGGGTGTCTGTCACTGGTGTAGGAAGGGTTCGTTCTAAATGGGGTGGACATTTTCGTCATGCTGACCCCTACCTTTGTGTGTGGTGTGTGACGACCCTCCCACTCTGTCTGCCGAATTCTTTCTCTTTGCTCTTGTTTTCCTTAATAGGATGTCGGTGGGCGGAGCCGGGAGGGTCGTCAGCGAAATGGGACACACCTGGGCTCGGGTGTGTCGCAGGATAAATGCACCTCTTCCCCTTATCCATTGAGGGGGCTCTCTGCATGCAGACACTGATAGATTTTGGTTGTGGCTGTTTTTGTTTGTTTGTGTTGGCACCTTTCAACACCCCCCATTATCATATTTATGCACGTAACCACTCACTTACACTACTGATTACTGACTACACACACCATTGCTAATTGTATTTAGTTTACTTTAGTTAAGAAATCAATCAAATCAAATCAAATATATTTATATAGCCCTTCTTACTTCAGCTGATATCTCAAAGTGCTGTACAGAAACCCAGCCTAAAACTCTAAACAGCAAGCAAATGGAGGTGTAGAAGCACGGTGGCAAGAAAAAACTCCCTAGAAAGGCCAAAACCTAGGAAGAAACCTAGAGAGGAACCAGGCTATGAGGGGTGGCCAGTCCTCTTCTGGCTGTGCCAGGTGGAGATTATAACTGAACATGGCCAAGATGTTCAAATGTTCATAAATGACCAGCATGGTCAAATAATAATAATCACAGTAGTTGTCGAGGGTGCAGCAAGTCAGCACCTCAGGAGTAAATGTCAGTTGGCTTTTCATAGCCGATCATTAAGAGGATCTCTACCGCTCCTGCTGTCTCTAGAGAGTTGAAAACAGCATGTCTGCAGGCAGAACAGTTGAAACTGGTGCAGCAGCACGGCCAAGTGGACTGGGGACAGCAAGGAGTCCTCATGCCATTTAGTCCTGAGGCATGGTCCTAGGGCTCAGGTCCTCCGAGAGAGAGAAAGAAAGAGAGAAATAGAGGATTAGAGAGAGCATACTTAAATTCACACAGGACACCAGATAAGACAGGAGAAGTACTCCAGATATAACAAACTGACCCTAGCCCCCCCTACACATAAACTTCTGCAGCATAAATACTGGAGGCTGAGACAGAAGGGGTCAGGAGACATTGTGGCCCCATCGAATGATACCCCCGGACCGGGCCAAACAGGAAGGATATAACCCCACCCAAAGCATCCACACCACTAGAGGGATATCTTCAACCACCAACTTACCATCCTGAGACAAGGCCGAGTATAGCCCACAAAGATCTCCGACACGGTACAACCCAAGGGGGGGGGGGGGACCCAGACAGGCCGACCACAACAGTGAATCAACCCACCCAGGTGACGCACCCCCCCCAGGGACGGCACGAGAGAGCCCCAGCAAGCCAGTGACTCAGCCCCCCGTAACAGGGTTAGAGGCAAAGAATCCCAGTGAAAAGAGGGGAACCGGCCAGGCAGAGACAGCAAGGGCGGTTCGTTGCTCCAGAGCCTTTCCGTTCACCTTCCCACTCCTGGGCCAGACTACACTCAATCATATGACCCACTGAAGAGATGAGTCTTCAGTAAAGACTTAAAGGTTGAGACCGAGTTTGCGTCTCTGACATGGGTAGGCAGACTGTTCCATAAAAATGGAGCTCTATAGGAGAAAGCCCTGCCTCCAGCTGTTTGCTTAGAAATTCTAGGGACAATTAGGAGGCCTGCGTCTTGTGACCGTAGCGTACGTGTAGGTATGTACGGCAGGACCAAATCAGAGAGGTAGGTAGGAGCAAGCCCATGTAATGCTTTGTAGGTTAGCAGTAAAACCTTGAAATCAGCCCTTGCTTTGACAGGAAGCCAGTGTAGAGAGGCTAGCACTGGAGTAATATGATCAAATTTTTTGGTTCTAGTCAGGATTCTAGCAGCCGTATTTAGCACTAACTGAAGTTTATTTAGTGCTTTATCCGGGTAGCCGGAAAATAGAGCATTGCAGTAGTCTAACCTACATTTACATTACATTTAAGTCATTTAGCAGACGCTCTTATCCAGAGCGACTTACAAATTGGTGCATTCACCTTATGACATCCAGTGGGACAGTCACTTAACAATAGTGCATCTAAAACTTAGGGGGGGGGTGGGGTGAGAGGGATTACTTAACCTATCCTAGGTATTCCTTAAAGAGGTGGGGTTTCAGGTGTCTCCGGAAGGTGGTGATTGACTCCGCTGTCCTGGCGTCGTGAGGGAGTTTGTTCCACCATTGGGGGGGCCAGGGCAGCGAACAGTTTTGACTGGGCTGAGCGGGAGCTGTACTTCCTCAGTGGTAGGGAGGCGAGCAGGCCAGAGGTGGATGAACGCAGTGCCCTTGTTTGTCACCTAGAAGTGACAAAAGCATGGATTAATTTTTCTGCATCATTTTTGGACAGAAAGTTTCTGATTTTTGCAATGTTACGTAGATGGAAAAAAGCTGTCCTCGAAATGGTCTTGATATGTTCTTCAAAAGAGAGATCAGGGTCCAGAGTAACGCCGAGGTCCTTCACAGTTTTATTTGAGACGACTGTACAAACATTAAGATTAATTGTCAGATTCAACAGAAGATCTCTATGTTTCTTGGGACCTAGAACAAGCATCTCTGTTTGTCCGAGTTTAAAAGTAGAAACTCTACCTCAGGCGAGCAATGGCTCAAGGCTTCCTTAGATATCGTGCACCAGCTGTTGTTTACAAAAATACATAGACCGCCGTCCCTCGTCTTACCAGACGCCGCTGTTCTATCCTGCCGGTACATCGTATAACCAGCTGTATGTTGATATTATCGTTGTTCAGTCTTGACTCCCTGAATATATGATATATGATATGATGTTACAGTTTTTAATGTCCTGTTGGTAGTTTAATCTTCCCAATAACTCGTCCATTTCATTGTCCAAAGATTGCATGTTTGCAAGCAGAAATGAGGGGAGTGGGGGTTTATTCAATCGCCTCCTACTCCTCAGAAGGCAGTCCGCCCGATCTTTCGCCGCCTCCTCTTCACGCAGATCCCTGGGATCAGGGCCTGTTCCCGAGGGAGCCATATATCCTCCGCCTCGGGCGCGTCAGAGTCGTGGAAGAAGAAAAAGGATTCTGCTAGTCCATGGTGAGCAATCGCAGTCCTGATGTCTAAAAGTTATTTTCGGTCATAAGAGACAGTAGCAGCAACATTAAGTATAAAAATAGAAATAGTTTTTTTTTAAAGTTACAAACAAAAAAACACAATCGGTTGGGGGCACGTAAAACGTCTGCCTTCTGCTCTGGCGCCATTTTAGCGAACCTTTACACCAGTATGAGGTCCTGAGCACTCTGGAGCAGGCCAAGGACCACAGGTGGACTCAAATCAAGTAATAGAAACATCTCAAGGATGATCAATGGAAACAGGATGCACCTGAGCTCAATTTCGAGTCTCATAGCAAAGTGTCTTACTTTGTAAATACTTACGTAAATAAGGTATTTCAGTTTTAGATTTTTAATACATTTGCAAACATTGTTAAAAACCTGTTTTTGCTTTGTCATCATGGTGTACTGTGTGTAGATTGATGAGGAAAACATGTCTTTAATCAAATTTAGAATACGGCTGTAACATAACAAAATGTGGAAAAAGTCACAGAGACTGAATATTATCCGAATGCACTATATGTACATTAGGGATGTGCATCTTTCCCTTTCAAGACAATTCGATACATGGTCTTCGATAGGATACAGGAACAGTAAGTGTTAGTTTGAAACAATTTGATGTGATTCGGTTTGATTCGAGAACGAATCGAATGCGATTCGGTTCAATGTGATACGGTATGTTTCGATGCACTAGCATTTGTTGCATAAACACATTCATTTTCCCTTTGAAATTAAAACCTGCTGCTGATGGAGTTCATGAACTGGGCCTCTCTGAGAAGCTGGATCTGTGTGCGTGCGTGTGCGTGCGTGTGCGTGCGTGCGTAAATGATGTGCATATGTCTATGCTGTATGCCCTGTAGTCACCTGATCAGAGCCATAAGGGAGACAAGGGCTGCGGTCCAAACACTTAAAAGACCCACCCTATCCCTTCAGCCCTCAAATTCAGTGGACACTTCTGATGACGTCTGACGAGTATACACTTGCGGGGAAGGGGGCGAAGGAAGAAGGGATGATTTTTAAATTGACCACCCTTGGTCAGAAATTCGTCACCCGTTCATCCTGCAATGACTGTGTTTTCAGCTTGTGGGTGCTTTATATGCCCTACAGTCAATTATGAGTGCATATCTACTTATATTAAATATATCAGTAGATATGTGCCTACTGTATGAGAGCTAGCAAATGAATTAGCTAACTAAAGTTAGCCTGCCAAGCTGAAACTTCTGAAGAAGGGGAATGTTTTGTTCCTACAATTTCCAAAAGATAACAAAACAAAAACAGATTTCCATTTTTGAGACGTGTTTGTGCCGTCATGTGCATTAGTAGCACAATTTCTAACTTATTTGCATTCGTATGTTGACTTCTCCATTGATATTGTTTTAAAGTTTCAGCTGACTTTTCTTAGCGGATGTAGAATTGTCGCAAATTGAATTATGGGGAGTTTCAGGACCCGGAGTGAACATAACTGTACATTCGCAAAGCCAACTAAAAACGAGGACTGAGGGGCTGAAGTTGCACACTTCCCTTGCTTGGCGAATCGTTTGGACCACCCTCCAAGATGGCGACGGGGATTCCCCCAAGGGCATAAGGCAAGGGTAAATGGACGAGGGTGTGTCTTTTATGTGTTTGGACCGCAGTCTAAGAATCTACCACCCAACTACCACTATCAAATTAGGGGGGGTGGGTAGTCTATGTTTTTTGTCCCTCCTCTTTGGTTCTGAAATCCTCATCACCCAGCTAATTAACTTGTCATTTTTGCAGATTCAATATTTGAGCTGAACCAATGAATAGAACTTCGGCTAGCAAAACTATTGCTGATGGTGAACCTGAACAATCCAAATTAAATATGTTGTAAGCCCGTTCACTCGGTAGTGTAACGCTTCTCTTGGTGTGATGAAGGAGAGTCGGACCAAACCGCAGCGTGTAGATTGCAATCCATGTTTAATCAACAAACGTAAACATGAATTAACACAAAACGTAACGAAAACCGAAACAGCCTATACTTGTCAACTAACTAACAGCGACAGGAACAAAGACACTAAGGACAATCACCCACGACAAACTCAAAGAATATGGCTGCCTAAATATGGTTCCCAATCAGAGACAACGATAAACACCTGCCTCTGATTGAGAACCACTCCAGACAGCCATAGACTTTGCTAGATACCCCACTAAGCTACAATCCCAATACCACCACCAAAACCCCAAGACGAAATACACCACAATACAAAAACCCCATGCCACACCCTGGCCTGACCCAATACATGAAGATAAATACAAAATACTTTGACCAGGGCGTGACAGATAGCTTACTTTTATTCCGGTAAAACACCATTTTCAACAGCGCATAGATAACAATAGCCTAGCAAATTACATAGGTTGTCACCCAATTAATAAAGCCTAATATGGTGCAAGCCATTTCAGCATGTGAATGCTGAAGATGCCGCACAGATGTGCAAGATCAGGAACAGACCGCCTACCTTGCATTGGTCAGCGTGCAAAGCTGGCCACAGTGAGGGAAAACTGATATTGCCTAGGTTGTTCGGCATGCAAAAGGACTTGTAGATCAATGACTGTCACACGGTTACATGCAGTTTGACACTGAAGGAGAGGATGCATCAGTTGTCACAAAATATGAGGTATTTTCGGGAAGGTAGAAAGAATGTAATATAAGCAAAAAAAAAGTGATTATCATTGGGATCGGTTTGGGGCCCTCCAACCAATGCAGTTAAATCTTAAACATTTGAATCGGGGACCGATGCCGATCGGTGAATCGTTACATACCTAAAGTAGGCCCACGAGCATCTCTGGATTTCGTTTAAGGCATTACATGCAGTTTTAGCAAAGATACAAATATTCTACATGTATTTGAAATACATTTTACCTGACGTTAAATGTGTATATTGGAGAGAAAAAATCTGTATGGGGCCTTGATAATAGAACTTACATTGTTTCCTTAGACACCTGAGCACCATTCTATAAACCTCACCTTCAGCTTGCAAGAAAATGGGAGAAAAACGTTTATAGCAGGCCACTACCTGAAATTGTCCAGTTGGACTGCTGATTTTCACTTCTATTTCAAACTATTTTCACCTGTTTGCTTCTATTAAACGTATGGATTAGTCAGAACGCAGTAGTGGGTATGTGTGTTGAGAATGTAGGCCCGGAGAACAGTGTTACAAAGGAGACTTCAATAGCAGTTTCCTTATGGGGCTCCCTACAGGGCCAGCTAATACTATAGCCCAGGATAACCACACTGTGGGGCTTATTAACACATATACCCAGAGACAGACATACACAGTGCAAATAGACCCACACACATACTGTATACACACAAACACATACACACAGCTGTTCTCCTGCGGAGAGAGCGGTGGAGGACGTCCACACACCACATTAGTTGATGTCATCAGCAGAGAGCGACGGAACATTCCACAGCAGTACTCCGCTGTGTTCACTGACTGAATGGAGTGGAAAGGGAAGCGACACACTTTTTATAGATTCATTCAAAATAATACTCCCTTTCAATTGGAATACCTGGATAACCAGGAAGTATAACTGTTCCATATACTTGCAACAGCCGACCTGGGATTTGAACCCATGCCACAATGAAGGACAAACAGAAGAGTCAAAATCACTGACCCAGAACAGCCAAGGCATATGTGGTCCCAGGGTGACAGTACTTCAGGTTTCAGGAAAGCAGTAGCCATTACTAACTGAGGTAAACATTGAGGAGTAGAGGTCTTCACGGATCCACCTGTACCCGGATACCCGAGACCCTGTCTGGGACCCGAGCGGGTTCGGAACAAGAATTCAAAAAAATGTCACGGGGCTAGGCGGATCTGATATGATTTTCAAGGGTCTTCGAGTATGTGTAATTTGAACAGAAGGGCTCGTACAGATCCGACTATAACTGCTGCAGTAGAGAGAGAGAGAAATAATCTATGCTACCACTCTATCTTTTCACAAGAGTGTAGATTGTTGTTGGCCAATCATAAGTCATCAAATCGGCAAGAGGCTACAGTCATAGAGCCTCCATGTGGGGCAAAAGTTAGGAGATATCTAAACAATGGAATTAAAATGACGGAATGAAAAGTTAAAGGAGAAGGATAGGCTACAACGACCAAGAGCAAACAGGTAGGCTGCTACTTAATATTCTGAATGAAGTTGTTGTAATTTGTAACTGTAGTATGAGAATGTGCATCCACTGCAGCTTCAATTAGCCTAGCTAGATAACGTTAGCTACATAGCTTAACTAGCTTCTCCCGGTTTGATGCAGTCAAGACGTCATAATATTTGATGATAAATAACCTATCTATGGCAGCTATTAGTCTACTATAGCGTAAGTTGGCTTGGTTGGATGCTGTCTCCCCCTGCTCCCTCCCTGTGTCACTCGCTCACAGTATGCCCCCCCTCCCCCGCATGCTAGAGCGGCACCTCTCTCTCCCTCATCTCATGCTTTATCAGCGCCGGTTAATAAAGTAGAGTAAAAATGATTTTTCTGCTGCTTCCCTCACTCGGATCGGACCAGGTCTGAATCCGACCAGGTCTACACGGAACGGGTCTAGTTGTCCTCAGGTCTGTTCGGAACAGGTCTCAACTTTTTGGACCTGTGAAGATCTGAGAAGATAGTGGATAAAGTTAGAGGTGTTATCGACTGATAAGGTCATTGAGTTGTCATGGCGATGGTAGCTAAAAGAGTTTGGCAGTTTGTAGCTAAAAGAGTTTGGCAGTGATATAAAGAGTTTGGCTGTGATATAATCCAACCTTATACATCATTAGGGTGACCTTTGAATAGATTACATTATGTCCTGTTAATGATCAGTTATAACCTCCAGGCATTACAGGCCAGATTCGTAGCATGACTCGTCCTACAGTCAGTCTTTTGTCCCTTGGATTTGATGCTTGCTGCCCAGGAGTTGACTAATCCTACCGATTAAACAATAGACTCAGGTCCTCCTGAGGACATCATGCCCATGCTTGATACAAACTTGTCCACCTTCTTCTCTCTCATTCCCTCTCTCTCTCTCTCTGTCTCTTTCTGTTTCTCTCTGTCTCTCTCTCTCTCATTTGAGGAGATATAATCACTGCGTTCTATACTGCAGGTTATTTGAGGCCACATTAGCAGTTCTCTCTCTCTCTCTCTCTCTCTCTCTCTCTCTCTCTCTCTCTCTCTCTCTTCTTCCTCTCTGTCTCTCCCTCTGTCATTTGGAGAAACTATAATCACTGCATTCTGTACTTCAGGTTATTTGAGGCCACATATTATCAGTTCTCTCTCATTCCCTCTCTCTCTCCCTCCATCCACAACGGACAATTTTTTATTTCTCTCTGCCCTGTGAGAGAGATGTCTGTCATTACTATTCATGAAGGGAGCCATCTCTTCTAGCACACAGAGTGAGAGAGTGAGTGAGAGAGAGAGAGAGAGAGAGAGAGAGAGAGAGAGAGAGAGAGAGAGAGAGAGAGAGAGAGAGAGAGAGAGAGAGAGAGAGAGAGAGAGAGAGAGAGAGAGAGAGAGAGAGAGAGAGAGAGAGAGAGAGAGAGACAGAGAGAGAGAGAGAGAGAGAGAGAGAGAGAGAGAGAGAGAGAGAGAGAGAGAGAGAGAGAGAGAGAGAGAGAGAGAGAGAGACAGAGAGCGAGAGACAGAGAGAGAGAGAGAGAGAGAGAGCGAGAGACAGGGAGAGACAGGGAGAGAGAGAGAGAGAGAGAGAGAGAGAGAGAGAGAGAGAGAGAGACAGAGAGAGAGAGAGAGAGAGAGAGAGAGAGAGAGAGAGAGAGAGAGAGAGAGAGAGAGAGAGAGAGAGAGAGAGAGAGAGAGAGAGAGAGAGAGAGAGAGAGAGAGAGAGAGAGAGAGAGAGAGAGAGAGAGAGAGAGAGAGAGACTACACGTAATGTTATCCAACGGAGTCACCTCATAAAAATCTATGAAAAACTGGAGAGGGATGGACGATTTGTCACAACTTTCAATTTGTTTTTTAACACCTGACAGTACGAGTATAGGGTGCAATTGGCTGACATTGAAGTGGTCTGGAAGGCTTATTGGAGTGGGAGCGCTGTCAACACTTTCTACAAAGAAGTAGACTAAAAGCTTTTAAAGGACAGCGAGACATAAAGAGAGTTAATCATTGGGAATAATACAATACAATCCCAATACCTCACATAATAGCACACACTATCAAACTCAATCACCACCATTACTTCTACTTCTGTCTCTGGGGTTGGACAACAAATAAACAAACCCCAAAGAACATGTGTTCTCCCATCAGCGCTTAGCTGTCACGTTCTGTGTCTCCCACCCACTCCTACTCCTCATTTCTTCATCTCTCCTTCATCTGCATCCCAGTCTTTCACTCTCGCGCTCCCTCTCTCTCTCGCACATGCTCCCTCTCTTTCACTCCTCTTTCTCCCCATCTCTTTCTCACTCCCCCCTCCCAGAGTAAATCAGCCTCTGCACAAGGCAAGGCATGTTAGAAGTCAAATCTGGAAAACGGCAGCACCTGTCCTCTTTTCTCATCTCTTCCCGGCTATAAGCTCATTTCAAAGGCTGTGATCCGCCCCCTACTCCCCCCCCCCTACTCCCCCTCCCAGCCTCTGTACTGAACAGGACATAATGATACTCCTTTAGCAGAGATGGAGATTTCAGCAGTACTGAGAACCAGAGCAGAGTGGTAAGAGAAAGTAAAGGAAGTGACAGACAGAAAGAGGGAGAAAAGGAGAGAGGGCATGAGGACATAAGGACATCAGGCCCTGTGGGAGACTTCCATAATGATATGGATTATTATACTCCATTATGACCGGTAGACTCCATTTTGATTACATGGGATATGAACACGGTGTACCTTTAGAATCTTCCCCAAAAAATGTGCCCCTGTGTCCTCCACCACCACCTGCACACCCCAGCAGGACCTCACAGGAGTACTATCTCTCAATGCTTTACAGGGAGAAAGAGAGAGAAAGAGCGAGAGATAAGAGAGACCTACATAGAGACAGGCATATATAAAGAGAGATGTAGAGAGACAGAGACAACGAATCATTGGTAAGAGGTAGCAAGAACACCCTAACGGGATAATACCTGCATTTAGTACAGACTCTGCTCAGTGAGAGAGAATGATCAGCACTACTTCACTGTGAGGCAACCAGTTCAGCTCAGCCTTGTTATGTGCTGCCAGTTTCATCTGGGTGACAGCTCATTTCCTCTGAAATACCTGCCTTCCTACAAACTCAGGGGCCAACGCCAACACTATCCCTTATTGGAACCTTTCTTTGTCTCTCTCTCTCTCTCTTTCCCTCTCTATATGTCTCTCTCTTTGCTCTCTCTCTCTCTCTCTTTTTGCTCTCTCTCTCTCTTTGCTCTCTCTTTCTTTGCTCTCTTTCTCTCTGCTCTCTCTTTGCTCTCTTTCTCTCTGCTCTCTCTCTCTTTGCTTTCTCTCTCACTCTCTTTGCTCTCTTACTCTCTCTGCTCTCTCGCTCTCTCTCTCTCTTTCTCTCTCTCTTTCTCTCTCTCTCTTTGCTCTCTCTCAATTCAATTTTCAATTCAATTTGCTTTATTGGCATGACGTAACAATGTACATATTGCCAAAGCTTACTTTGGATATATACAATATGAAAATACTAAGAGTCAAAACTGTCAACGGGACACCAGTAACAACAATAACCAACGGTCAAAATAACCATACATTGAACAATAACAATAAGCATACAGTAGAGGACATATGCAGGTTGATTGGTCTGTCAGACACTGTCCCTCAACTTATGGCAGGCAGCAATGTAGCTTTCTGCGTCCTCCCCCAACAGGACGGGTAGCCTACTCTCATCAGAGAGGTCTTTGAAACCTTGAATTAGGGTTTCAAATTTAGGGAAATGACACTCTCTAATTGTAATATTTTTGACATTTTGTCAGGAAATGCAGCAGCTCCGTCTCAGGTTCTGCTGTACAGTGGTTGCACAGGCTTTCCTCTACAGGAAAGCCAGGTTTTCCTGTGTCTCCCCTTCCAATGACAAGAATGTGCTCACTGAGCCTGTACTTTGTCAAGGTTTTTCTAAGGTTTTGATCGGTAACCATGGTCAAGTAGTTAGCCACGTGTACTGTCAATTTAGGGCCAGATAGCACTGCATTTTGCTTTGTGCTTGTGTTTCCCATTAAGCAATGTAGTTTTGTTTTGACTGTGTTGTAATTTGGTTTATTCTGATTGATTGGATGTTCTGGTCCTGAGGCTTCAGTGTGTTAGTAGAACAAGTGTGTGAACTGAGCCCCAGGACCAGCTGGATGAGGGGACTCATTTCTTTGCTCAGCTCTTTGCATTGCAGGGCTTGGTACTGATATGAGAGGGGTTCACTGTATTTTAGATGTTTCCACAACTTAATTGCTTATTTTTGAATGTTTATAATTAGTGGATATTGGACTAATTCTGCCCTGCATGCACTGTTTGTACTTTTCCTCTGGACATGTTGGAGAATCTTACAGAACTCTGCATGCAGGGTTTCAATGGGGTGTTTGTCCCGTTTGATGAAATCTTGTTTTGCAAATGGACCCCACACAACTCGCTGCCATGAAGTGCAATTGGTTCAATGACACATTCAATTCGTTTAAGCCAAATTTTAATAGGTATTTCAATTTGAATTTGTTTTTTAATGGCGTAGAATGCCCTGCATGCTTTCTCTCTCAGGTCATTCACTGCCTCATTAAGGTGTCCAGTTGGGCTTATTTTTAAACCTAAGTATTTGTAGTGTGTGCATTACTCTATTTATTTTGTACCAATTGAGAACTTTTTTGTCTAATTCCCAATTGGTCTAATTCCCTGAGATTTGGATCTTCTCTGGAAAATCATTATTTTAGTATTTTTGGGGTTTACTGCCAGGGCCCAGGTCTGACAGAACTGCTCTAGCAGGTCCAGGCTCTGCTGTAGGCCATGTGCTGTGGGTATACAGCAGGCATAGGTCATCTGCGAAGAGTAGGCATTTAACCTCTGAATTGTGGAGACTAACACCGGGGGCTGAGGATTTTCTAGAATAGTGATCAATTCATTGATGTAAATATTGAAGAGTGCAGGGCTCAGATTGCAACCCTGGCGAAGGCCCCGCCCCTGGTTAAAGAATTATGTTATTTTCTTGCCAATTTTAATGCTGCACGTATTGCCAGTATATATTGATTTAATTATGTCATATGTTTTACCCCCTACACCACTTTCAATAACTATGTAGAACAGTCCTGTATGCCAAATAGAATCAAATGCTTTTTGGAAGTCGATAAAGCAAGTGTATATTTTGGTATTATTTTGGGGGGACATGTTTATCTATCAGGGTGTGTAGGGTGTAAATATGATCAGTCGTGCGATGTTTCGGTATAAATCCAATTTGGCTTTTACTCAAGACATTGTGCTTATTAAGGAAGTGTAGAACTCTTAAATGTATAATACTACAGAAAACCTTCCCCAGGTTACTGTTCACACAAATGCCTCTGTCATTTTTAGGGTCAAATTTGTCTCCGTTATTAAAGATTGGGGTTATGAGTCCTTGATTCCAGATGTCAGGGAAATAACCTACACTCAGGATCAAATTAAACAGTTTTAATATAGCCAATAGAAATGTTGCACTAGTGAGCTTGAGCATCTCATTTAGGATGCCATCAGGTCTGCATGTTTTTTTTTTTTTTGAGGGCCTGAAGTTTAGTGTCAGCTGCTTGCTGTTGTACTGTGATTTTCTTTTGGTTCTGAGTGTACGTTTATAGAGTTTTAAAGTCTCACAGTAATGAAGGCGTTATTCAATATTATTTGGGTCTCTGTGCTTTTGGTTGGATAGTGTTCTAAGTTTTTTCCTTATAATTTTACAATCTGCATCAAACCAGTTGTCATCTGTGGTCTGTTTTGTTTGTTTTGTTTTTTATCAATTTCAATTGTGCGTCTTATGCTGTTTGCCTGAATATAGAGTTAATGTGTTTTACTTCTAGATTGATGCCTTCTTTACTGTGAGTTATCTAAGAGTGTTTGGATATTTTGGTTACAGGTTGCTTTCTGGTATTCTTCTGTGCTGTTTTGGGCCCATCTGTATGAATTTATGATGTTGTACAGCTTACTGGGCTGTGAATGTGTGATTGTTTCCATGTCTGTTCTTTTGAGGAACAGCGTAATTTGGCTGTGATCAGACAGAGCTGTTAGTGGCTTGACAGTGAATGAGCTGAGAGAGAAAGGGTCAATGTCTGTGATCATATAGTCTACTGTACTGTGGCCAAGAGGTGAGCAGTAGGTGAATCTCCCCAAAGAGTCCCCCCGTAACCTACCATTGACAAAGTACAGACCCAGGCTTCTACAGAGCTGCAACAGATCCCTTCCATGTTTGTTGACGATGCTGTCACTGTTGTTTCTATGGGGGAGATGAAGACAGTTAGAAACAGTATGGCCTGTAATGAAGCTGTTCCCTTGTGTGGTCGTTTAGATCAGGTAGTGTTCCTGTGTGCGCATTTGTGTCCCCACAGATGAGCACATTTCCCTGGGCCTGGAAATGGAACGTCTCTTCCTCAAGGGTGGGGAAGATATCCTCTGAGTAATATGGGGATTCTGAGGGGGCAATATATATGGCGCAAAGGAACACATATTTTTCTGTCAGTACAAGTTATTTTTTCAGTTTTAACCAAATGTGATATTTACCATTTTTGAGGGGATCAATTAGATTTTTTAGTTCGGATTTGTACCAAATGATCAGTCCTCCAGAGTCTCTGCCTCTATTGACAGAGCTGTGTTTCTGTGATGACACAATTACCTCTCTTAGCCTGTGGGACAGTGAGTGACAATGTCAGCCTTACACCATGTCTCCTGCAGAATGATGACGTCAACATCAACCAGTGCTAAATGCTTCAGTCCAAAGGTTGATGAGTTTAGGCCCTGAATGTTCCACATGCTAATTGATAGTGATTTCATGTTGCAGAAAGAAAGAATAGCAGTCAGAAATGCAGAAAATCAGTAACTCTCTCTCTCTCTCTCTTTGCTCTCATTTTCTCTTTCTTTTTCAACCCCTCTCACTCGCTCCTGTATTCTCCCTTGCTGGGTTCTCAGAAGTCATCGAAGCTATTTTCTGTTCATTTGTGGTGGGGTGAGGTCGGTGCAAAGGTAAAGAGATGATCTTTGGTGACATGTTGTATAATATATTCAGTCTCGACAGACACAAAGGAAGACATGTACATGAAAGAACATACGTTGAAACACACACCCAAACACACGGCAGGAAGACACGGCTAGGTCGTCACATGAAAGAACATACTTTGAAACACACACACCCAAACACACACACACGGCAGGAAGACACGGCTAGGTCCTCACATGAAAGAACATACTTTGAAACACACACACACACACAGGCAGGCCCAGTCCCAGATATAGAGAAGAATGAATGGGGCAGTTTAAAATCAGCCAAGCTGCTGCTGCACACTGAAAACCAATACCCTGATCGAGCACAGCAATGAAAGGAGCATACACACACTGACACACACACCCACACACACACACAAATTGCTCTTGCTTCATGCGTTCTCCTTTTTTAACTTCATGAGAGCATCTCATACAATCTCATACATCCTTGTCTCTCTCGCACGCTCTGCTTTTCCATTGAATGAAAGGAGAAAAGGAGGGGGGAACATAGTGCTCACAGAGAAATGTGAAGACAGGGTGAAGCTCCGGTATGATCAGTTTTAAGAGCTACACCATCTCTACCAAATCAAATGACAGGCCCAAGAGACCTCCTCTCTCCTCTCTTTCTGGAGCCGGGCCCGAAGATGGTGATTTCATTTTAGGAAATGTTTCTCTCTTTCTCTCTTTCTTTGTCTTAGACACATACACACACACTTTTTCAGAACCAAACACACTTCCCATATGTATCACTCCACCCCTCTCTCTCTCCTTGTCTCTCTCCTTCCCTCTGTGTTTTCAATCATATAGCTTTTATAAAGGCCTACCTATGATTGTGTAGAGCGAAGGCGGAGGTAGAAGGCGGGGATGGGGCATAAGAATGGAACGGGTCTTTAGAAGAGCTGAGTCATCAGGTGAACATTATTTCTCTCACTGTGCCGTGTCGCAGGGAGTATTGATATTTCCTCAGTCTAAGATGGCCGCCTGCCGCCAGCGTCGTGATTGAGTGCTATGGTTTCCCCATCACAGGAATAAACCAACACTTATCGACATAAATACATATTTTGAATTGCAAATACAGTCAATTTGGAAGATTTACAGTGATATTTTACCCCAGAAAGTACACCTTTCTCTGCATTTCTCCACAGCACAGAACACAAAAGCTATCGCCAATGGGCTACAGAATAGTAAATACTTTTAGGTACCGGTGAGTCATTATAGCACCGTCAAGAGAAATGGGAAGAGGACCAAAATATGCAGTTCTTATTCAAAGAGGTACATTACATTTTCAGTGAGCCGCCAACATACTTTGTTCTTCAATTTCAGCTGCCATTGTGTTGATATAGGACACATAAAGAAGAAAATACTGCATGATTAAAGAAATACGTGATTATACCTCTCTCTTTCTTTAACTCTCGCTTCAGTGCAGTAGGGACTTGGCAGGGGAAGGGGGGGTCCAGGTGGTAGGTGGTATTCCCACAGGAGAGGTCCCATGGTGGGGCTGATGGATGACTCGCTGTACCCTCTCTCTGGGTGTCCCCAGAATCAACCTAACTTCATCTCCTCCTGCTGTTAGAATAGGACAATGATTAACATCCTGGCCACCGGCGAGTACCACAGAAACACACTTTCAGGGCACCAGTTTGAGGAGCTCAGATCGGTAGAAGAGCTTGCTTTAAACACTGACTAGCGTGAAAAGAGCAATCGAAGCATTGAGAGTGGTGGAGACAGAACTGCAGTGAGTATGAAAGTTGAATCTCCAAAAGACAAACTGATCAAACCTACATGTACATTTAGAGTAACTTTGGGTGAACTCCTGAGGTGTTGTTCGCCTACTGATATGATGAGGCAGGCAGCCAATTAGAGTGGAGAGATGGTGTGGACTGATTAGCAGGCCACAGGTGAAGAGGACGGGGGGGGGGCACAAGCAAGGGGTGGGCACTAGGGGGGCCTCTGAATATATTTAAGTGGATCACAGGAAATCAAACCAGCTCATTAATTTATAGCCTTGTGTGTCACTTGTTACTGCAGAGCGGATCCTCGTTCTGATGTTTTACATTTAGACCCAGGCTGAGCTCTGACTGGGAGAACTGATCAGCCTCATTATAAGTCTGCAGTCAGATGATCGGCCAATCAGATGATCCCACAATCAGTCAGTCGGTAATCATTTTTCGTTTGTATAACGCCTGGCTGTCACAGAGTCACTGAGCACAGGCCCAGGTATGGATAGTCAAACCCAGAGACTACATATTACGATGAGCCCTGACTGGCCCACGTTTCAGACCTCATTAAAAACTGAAAGTCATACTGCAGGTTGGAAAAAATGAAACAATGTGAGGATAAATGAATGCATTAGCACAGAAAATCAAAAATGTTTCCTAGAATGTAAGATAACTTTTCTTTGTGATCAAATGAATGATAAGCTAGACAATGGCAACGCGGATTTTGGTGCAGTGAAGTTCAAGTGCAGTTGCAACACTTGCAACGTAGATCAATGCGCACTGCAAACCAATGTAAACGTACCGACATTTTGAATTGTTTAACTGACATTGAAGTCTCCATCATCCAGACGGTGAAACCCATATCTGCTGCTGGCAACGATGTTCCGTTTTTTACATTTGTTTTCGTGGTGGATTTCTGCCATGAACAACAAAACAACACAAAGGAACTAACTAGGGAGAAGCTGACACACTAAATACCCAGGGGGAGAGAGAGGAGAATGTTTTAAGTGTGTTTAAACCCAAACAATGTGTTGTTTTTTTTGTTTCACCGAATATAATAAATATAATAACTTTAATCCCTGAGTATTCACAAGAGTGCTCATTAATTCCGTCTCCATGGAGACCAGCACATTAGCACCACAAACAGGGATCAAAACAACACAATGTTTATCTCTGTCCCTCTGTCACTCTCCCACAATGCAACCCGATAAACACCCAGGCAAAAAAAAAAAATAGAACAAAGACTGTGTGAGGATGATGGAGAATTACCCACCTAGAAAAGTCTAATACAAACATCAGGAGGGATGTGATTAAACATAATCTGCCATATACTCATTATTAAGGTTGTTTTCACGGTCAAATCGTTTGTTTGCTAAATCACGAGATGGAACGACCTTTGTTGACGTGATTGCGATGAGAACAAAATCAGTTCATGTGCACAAATACACGATTATGTGTTTACCACTGAGGCACGCACAGTGGTAGACGAACTGATATTCAACACACACACAGGTTTGAGGGTGATTGGTAACTCGTCCGTCAGTCTGTCTGTGTGGGATGAAAGATTAGAGGAGGTAGGACTGGCCCACACCTGAGGAACGGGAGGGAGAAGGTCACCAATTAAAAGCCCAGTCACTAACCAGATGTGCCACAGGCAGAGGTCAGAGTTCAAAGATAGTTAGTACTTGAATTATGCATTTCACTGACTCTGGCTCAACCGTCACCCAAGGGCCACACACTCACACATATCACACATACTGTACATGCACACACACCTTAGAACTCTACTAATGAGCGTAGGTGGGGAGGCATCAAAGGTGAGGTTATTAATACTCCCAGGCTTCACTTAATATTTCAGTGAGAGTAAAACTCTGCTAACATTCTCAATGAAAGTAAATCACATAGACCATTAACAGACCTGCTGCGTTCAAATAGTTTGGAAATAGTCAAATGTATCACACTTTGATGGTTTGATTGAATTTGCCTGGAGTGCTAGATGAGCAGGATTTGCCCCATTTGTCACTATTCCATTGGTTCCATTGTGCAAGGCCAGCTCAACAAAACCCCAAAAAATCCTTTCAAATATTTTTTTGAAATCAAATACTATTTGAACCCAGGTCTGTTATCAAAGACCGTTGTACAGGCCACTTGTCACCTAAAACACTCACAAACTCTTACAGATGCACAATCGAGAGCATCCTGTCAGGCTGTATCACCGCCTGGTATGGCAACTGCACCGCCCTCAAAGGCAAGGCTCTCCAGAGGGTAGTGCGGTCTGCACAACGCATCAACGGGGGCAAACTACCTGCCTCCAGGACATCTACAGAGCACGATGTCACAGGAAGGCCAAAAAGATAATCAAGGACAACAACCACCTGAGCCACTGCCTGAACACCACGCTATCATCCAGAAGGCGAGGTCAGTACAGGTGCATCAAATCTGGGACCAAGAGACTGAAAAACAGCTTCTATCGCAAGGCCGTCAGACTGTTAAACAGCCAATCACTAACATAGAGAGGCTGCTGTCAACATACAGACTCAAATCTCCACCCACTTTAATAAATATAATTAATAAAGGTATTGTTAGTCACTTTAAATAACAACACTTTAATAATGTTAACATATCCTACATCACTCATCTCATATGTACAGTGGGGCAAAAAAGTATTTTGTCAGCCACCAATTGTGCAGGTTCTCCCACTTAAAAAGATGAGAGAGGCCTGTAATTTTCATCATAGGTACACTTCAACTATGACAGACAAAATGAGGGGGAAAAATCCAGAAAATCACATTGTAGGATTTTTTAATGAATTTATTTGCAAATTATGGTGAAAAATAAGAATTTGGTCAATAACAAAAGTTTAACACTTTTTTTCTCAATACTTTGTTATATACCCTTTGTTGGCAATGACAGAGGTCAAACGTTTTCTGTAAGTCTTCACAAGGTTTTCACACACTGTTGATAGTATTTTGGCCCATTCCTCCATGTAGATCTCCTCTAGAGCAGTGATGTTTTGGGGCTGTTGCTGGGCAACACGGACTTTCAACTCCCTCCAAAGATTTTCTATGGGGTTGAGATCTGAAGACTGGCTGGAGACTCCAGGACCTTGAAATGCTTCTTACGAAGCCACTCCTTTGTTGCCCAGGCGGTGTGTTTGGGATCATTGTCATGCTGAAAGACCCAGCGACATTTCATATTCAATGCCCTTGCTGATGGAAGGAGGTTTTCACTCTAAATCTCACAATACATGGCCCCGTTCATTCTTTCCTTTACACGGATCAGTCGTCCTGGTCCCTTTGCAGAAAAACAGCCCCAAAGCATGATGTTTCCACCCCCATGCTTCACAGTAGGTATGGTGTTCTTTGGATGCAACTCAGCATTCTTTGTCCTCCAAACACGACAAGTTGAGTTTTTACCAAAAAGTTATATTTTGGTTTCATCTGACCATATGACATTCTCCCAATCTTCTTCGGGATCATCCAAATGCTCTCTAGCAAACTTTAGACGGTCCTGGACATGTACTGGCTTAAGCAGGGGGACATGTCTGGCACTGCAGGATTTGAGTCCCTGGCGGCGTAGTGTGTTACTGATGGTAGGCTTTGTTACTTTGGTCCCAGCTCTCTGCAGGTCATTCACTAGGTTCCCCCGTGTGGTTTTGGGATTTTTGCTCACCGTTCTTGTGATCATTTTGACCCCACGGGATGAGATCTTGCGTGGAGCCCCAGATCGAGGGAGATTATCAGTGGTCTTGTATGTCTTCCATTTCCTAATAATTGCTCCCACAGTTGATTTCTTCAAACCAAGCTGCTTACCTATTGCAGATTCCGTCTTCCCTGCCTGGTGCAGGTCTACAATTTTGTTTCCCTTGACAGCTCTTTGGTCTTGGCCATAGTGGAGTTTGGAGTGTGACTGTTTGAGTTTGTGGACAGGTGTCTTTTATACTGATAACAAGTTGAAACAGGTGCCATTAATACAGGTAACGAGTGGAGGACAGAGGAGCCTCTTAAAGAAGAAGTTACAGGTCTCTGTGAGAGCCAGAAATCTTGCTTGTTTGTAGGTGACCAAATACTTATTTTCGGATAATTTGCAAATAAATTCATTAAACATCATTCATTAAACATCCTACAATGTGATTTTGTATGTCATAGTTGTAGTGTACCTATGATGAAAATTTCAGGCCTCTCTCATCTTTTTAAGTGGGAGAACTTGCACAATTGGTGGCTGACTAAATACTTTTTTGCAACACTGTATATACTGCTTATAACGCTCCGGGTGTTGTGGGTGTGGAGTCAGACGCAGGAAACAGAGAGTGCAATACTGTGCTCTTTAATGCACTCACGCAACACTGGGTGCTCAAAACCAAATTTCCCAAACACGAGGGACGAAAACAGTACAGCAGAATACATGACCAGGAACAGACATGTTCCTCTACTACATAACCGAAGGTCACAAAATTAATCCCGCACAAAGAAACAGGCGGGCCGGCTGTCTAATAAAGTCCAAACTAATGACTCACTAACAGGTGCTAACAATAAACATACAAGTAGTGGGAGGAAAGACAATCAGTGGCAGCTAATAGGCCGGCGACGACGACCGCTGGGCGCCACCCGACCGGGAAGGGGAGCCACCCTCGGTCGGACATGTGACACTCCTCTATACAAATCAAATTCAAATCAAATCAAATGTATTTATATAGCCCTTTGTACATCAGCTGATATCTCAAAGTGCTGTACAGAAATCCAGCCTAAAACCCAAAACAGCAAGCAATGCAGGTGTAGAAACACGGTGGCTAGGAAAAACTCCCTAGAAAGGCCAAAACCTAGGAAGAAACCTAGAGAGGAACCAGGCTATGTGGGGTGGCCAGTCCTCTTCTGGCTGTGCCGGGGAGAGATTATAACAGAACATGGCCAAGATGTTGAAATGTTCATAAATGACCAGCATGATCGAATAATAATAAGGCAGAACAGTTTAAACTGGAGCAGCAGCACAGTCAGGTGGACTGGGGACAGCAAGGAGTCATCATGTCAGGTGGTCCTGGGGCACGGTCCTAGGGCTCAGGTCCTCCAAGAGAGAGAAAGAAAGAGAGAATTAGAGAGAGCATATGTGGGGTGGCCAGTCCTCTTCTGGCTGTGCCGGGTGGAGATTATAACAGAACATGGCCAAGATGTTCAAATTTCTTATTCATCCCTTACATTTGTGTGTATAATGTAGTTGTTGTGAATTTGTTAGATCACTTGTTAGATATTACTGCATGGTCAGAACTAGAAGCTCAAGCATTTCGCTACAGGCATTCATTTATTTTTTATATTTCATCTTTGTTTAACCAGGTAGGCCAGATGAGAACAAGTTCTCATTTACAACTGCGACCTTGCCAAGATAAAGCAAAGGAGTGCGACACAAACAACAACACAGAGTTACACATGGAATAAACAAACATACAGTCAATAACACAATAGAAAATTCTATATATATTGTGTCAAATGAGGTAAGATAAGGGAGGTAAGGGAATAAATGGGCTATAGAGTGATAGATGTGCAGAAGATGAATGTGCAAGTAGAGATACTGGAGTGAAAATGAGCAAAATAAATAAATAACAGTATGGGGATGAGGTACAGTAGTTGGATGGGCTTTTTACAGATGGGCTATGTACAGGTGCAGGGATCTATGAGCTGCTCTGATGGCTGGTGCTTAAAGGTAAAGAGGTAGATATGAGTCTCCAGCTTTAGTGATTTTGGGAATTCGTTCCAGTTATTAGCAGCAGAGAACTGGAAGGAAAAGTGGCCAAAGTAGGAATTGGCTTTGGGGGTGACCAGTGAAATATACCTGCTGGAGCGCATGCTATGGGTGGGTGCTGCTATGGTGACCAGTGAGCTAACATAAGGTGGGGCTTTACCTAGCAAACACTTATAGATGACCTGGAGCCAGTGGGTTTGGTGACGAATATGAAGCGAGGGCCAGCCAACGAAGCATACAGGTCGCAGTGCTGGGTAATATATGGGGCTTTGGTGACAAAACAGATGGCACTGTGATAGACTGCATCCAAATTGCTGAATAGAGTGTTGGAGGCTATTTTGTAAATGACGTCGCCAAAGTCAAGTTTTACGAGGGTATGTTCGGCAGCATGAGCAAATGATGCTTTGTTGCAAAATAGGATGACAATTCTAGATTTAATTTTGGATTGGAGATGCTTAATATTAGTCTGGAAGGAGAATTTTCAATCTAACCAGACACTTAGGTATTTGTAGCTGTTCACATATTCTCAGTCAGAACCGTCCAGAGTAGTGATGCTGGACGGGCAGGCAGGTGCGGGCAGAAATCGCTTGAATAGCATTCATTTAGTTTTACTTGCATTTAAGAGCAGTTGGAGGCCATGGAAGGAGTGTTGTATGGCATTGAAGCTTGTCTGGAGGTTAGTTAACACAGTGTCCAATGAAGGGCCAGAAGTATACAGAATGGTGTCATCTGCGTAGAGGTGGATCAGAGAATCACCAGCAGCAAGAGCGGCATCATTGACGTACACAGAGAAAAGAGTCGGCCTGAGAGTTGAACCCTGTGGCACCCCATAGAGACTGCCAGAAGTCCGGACAACAGGCCCTCCGATTTGACACACTGAACTCTATCTGAGAAGTAGTTGGTGAACCAGGCAAGGCAGTCATTTGAGAAACCAAGGCTGTTGAGTCTGCCGATAAGAATGTGGTGATTGACAGAGTCGAAAGCCTTGGCCAGGTCGATGAATACAGCTGCACAGTATTGTCTCTTATCGATGGTGGTTATGATATCATTTAGGACCTTGAGCGTGTCTGAGGTGTTTGTTAAATTGGCTTTCAAAGACCTTAGAAAGGCAGGGTAGGATAGATATAGGTCTGTAACAGTTTGGGTCTAGAGTGTCTCCACCTTGAAGATGGGGATGACCGCTGCAGCTATCCAATCTTTGGGGATCTCAGATGATACGAAAGAGAGGTTGAACAGGCTAGTAATAGGGGTTGCAACATTTGCAGCGGATAATTTTAGAAAGAGAGGGTCCAGATTGTCTAGCCCAGCTGATTTGTAGGGGTCCAGATTTTGCAGCTCTTTTAGAACATCAGCTATCTGGATTTTTGGTGAAGGAGAAATGGGGAGGCTTGGGAAAGTTTCTGTGGGGGTTGCAGGGCTGTTGACTGGGGTAGGGGTAGAAAGGTGGAAAGCATAAACAGCCATAGAGAAATGCTTATTTAAATTCTCAATTATCGTCGATTTATCGGTGGTGACAGTTTCCTAGCCTTTGTGCTGTGGGCAGCTGGGTGGTGCTCTTATTCTCCATGGACTTTATAGTTTGTGCTACAAGGATGCAAATTTATGTTTGAATAAGCTAGCCTTTGCTTTCCTAACTGCCTGTGTATATTGTTTCCTAACTTCCCTGAAAAGTTGCATATCACGGTGGCTATTCGATGCTAATGCAGTACGCCACAGGATGTTTTTGTGCTGGGCAAGGGCAGTCAGGTCTGGACTGAACCAAGGGCTATATCTGTACATTGGTTCTACATGCTTATTTAAGATGGTGTGGAAAGCTCTTTTAAAGAATAACCAGCCATCCTATACTGATGGAATGAGGTCAATATCCTCCCAGGATACCAAACCCAGGTCGATTAGAAAGGCCTGCTCGCTGAAGTGTTTTAGGGAGCGCTTGACAGTGATGAGGGATGGTCGTTTGACCGCTGACTCGTTACGGATGCAGGCAATGAGGCAGTGATCGCTGAGATCCTGGTTGAAGACAGAAGAGGTGTATTTGGAGGGAAGGTTGGTTAGGATGATATCTATGAGGGTGCCCATGTTTACGGATTTGGGGTTGTACCTGGTAGGTACATTGATAATTGGTGTGAGATTGAGGGCATCTAGCTTAGATTGTAGAACGGCCGGGGTGTTAAGCATGTCCCGGTTTAGGTCACCTTACAGTACAAGCTCTCTATGGTGTCCAGGGTACATCTGGGGGCAGAATGTGATCTATAGCAAGGGCAACACTGAGAGACTTGTTTCTGGAAAGGTGAAAAAAGTAGAAGCTCAAATTGTTTGGGCACAGACCTGGATAGTATGACAGGACTCTACAGGATATCTCTACAGTAGAATGCAACTCCACCCCCTTTAGCAGTTCTATCTTGTCAGAAAATGTTATAGTTAGGGATGGAAATATCAGGGTTTTGGTGGCCTTCCTAAGTCAGGCTAGGCTAGGACATCCGGGTTGGCAGAGTGTACTAAAACAGTGAATAAAACAAACTTAGGGAGGAGGCTTCTAATGTTAACATGCTTGAAACCAAGGCTTTTACGGTTACAGAAGTCAACAAATGAGAGAGCCTGGGGAATGGAAGAGGAGCTAGGCTCTGCAGGGCCTCGATTGACCTCTACATCAGCAGAGGAACAGAGGAGTAGGATAAGGGTACGGCTAAAGGCTATAAGAACTGGTCGTCTAGTGGGTTCGGAACAGTGAGTAAAAGGAGCAGGTTTCTGGGCACAGAAGAATAGATTGAAGGCATAATGTACAGACAAGGGTATTGTAGGATGTGAATACAGTGGAGGTAAACCTAGGCATTGAGTGACGATGAGAGAGGTATTGTCTCAAGAGACACCATTTAAACCAGGTGATGTCACCGCATGTGTGGGAGGTTGAACAAAAGGGTTAGCTAAGGCATATTGAGCAGGGCTGGAGATTACGTCGGCAGACCAGTCGTAATGGATCAGCAGGACTCCTTGTGGTAAAAGGATCCAGGCCAATTAGCAGCTAACAGTCCGATATGCTCTCGACAGCTAGCGGGCCGCGGCTGGCAGGCTAGCAGATGGGGATTCAGAGGACATCGTGACAGAGGACCCTGTTGAAAATCACCTCGGGCAGATTATGTCAATAGACAAGTTGCGAAGGATCGGGGGGGGCTCCGTATCGGCAGTAAAAGGGGTCCAGGCCAATTGGCAAAATAAGTATTGTAGCCCAAGGAGTGGCTGATGGACCTCTTCAGCTACCCGGGAGATGGGCCTAGCATAGGCTAGCTCCAGGCTAATTGGTGCTTCCTTCGGGACAGAGACGTTAGCCAGGAGTAGCCACTCGGCTAGCTAGCTGCGATGATCCAGGTGAAAAGGTTCAGAGCTTGCGGTAGGAATCCGGAGATCTGGGGAAAAAGAGTCTGGTATGCTCTGGGTTGAATCGCGCTGTGCAGACTGGCAGGAGTTGTCCTGGCTGAAGGTTAGCTGATGACCACTAGCAGTGGCTAGCTGACTACTAGCTAGTAGCTAGTTAGCTGGCTCGCTTCTGTTGGAGGTTCCGGTTCTAGAAAATAGCAGATCCATACCACATTGGGTGAGAAGACAGGAGTTGGAGATGGAGGTTAAAACATATTTTTTTAATATATACGAAATATATGTGAAGAAAATGTGAATAAAAAATATATTTAAAAAAATTAAAAATATATAACCATGTGTATGTGACCAATATAATTGGATTTGATTTGATTTGATGGTGCATTTGACTACTCTATCAGTCTGTGTGTTTTGGTGTGTCGCTGACTGTGTATGGTAGTTCATGTTGATGATTACTACTTGGGTAGTTGAAATGATGATGGGAGGTCATATTCTCTCCACTTTCCCTCAAATTACCTCCACGTCCTTTTGGGTCTCATTAAAAAGCCATTCCCCAGTATGTCACTCACAGTCCCACCGTATGGTTGGCATTAACAATGAAAGCAATGAAAAAAGAGCTCTTAGTTCATTATCATTTGAGTGAGGCGAGGATTATCAGTCTTCAGTGCCTCTTGATTTATCCTTTCCTATCCACCTCTCTCCTTTCCTTCTCAAATCAAATCAAATCAAATCAAATAGCAGGGCTGTAGGAGGTAGAGAGGAGAGGACAGCAGAGATAGGAGGAGGAGGTGACAGGATGTGGTTAAGAAAAAATTCCTCCACCTCTCTCCTTTCCTTCTCTGTCACTATTCTTCAGTCCAAGGCAGGGCTAACACAGGAATGCATGTTTAACTAGTTGTATTAGTTGTATGTATATGGTATACACCGTCTAACGAAGTGCTTACTTGCAGGTTACTTCTCGACAACGCAACAACAATAAGAAATAATAAAAGATAAGAACATGAACATAAAGTAAATGGCTCAGTAGAATAGAATAAACATTTTAGCATAAGTATAATACAGGAAGGAACAATTTATAGTCCAATATTTACACCCTTATTAGAGAAAGGGGGATTGGAGTGCAAAGTTTCTAAATCGTGCTGTATTAGCAATACTAAATAAGGGTGGGGTAGCAGCAATTGTTGTGTACGTGTAGCTACAATGTGTGTGTGTGTGTGTGTGTGTGTGTGTGTGTGTGTGTGTGTGTGTGTGTGTGTGTGTGTGTGTGTGTGTGTGTGTGTGTGTGTGTGTGTGTGTGTGTGTGTGTGTGTGTGTGTGTGTGTGTGTGTGTGTGTGTGTGGGTGGGTGGGTGGGTGGGTGGGTGGGTGGGTGGGTGGGTGGGTGGGTGGGTGGGCGGGCGAGTGAGCGAGTGGGTGAGTGCATGTGTACTACGGTGTGGAGAGTCAGTCCAGTTCAAGAGTTCAGCAGTCTGATGCTTGTGATAGAAACTGTTTCTGAACCTGTTGGTATCAGGGGACAAGGGGGTGACAGAGAGTATCTAGGAGAGAGAGGCAGTGGGTGTCTACCATGTTAAAGGTTCTGAGTGTAGCAGGGCTGTAGGAGGTAGAGAGGAGAGGACAGCAGAGATAGGAGGAGGAGGTGACAGGATGTGGTTGAGAAAAGTGGATTGTGTGTCATCTTGAAGGTCACGGGTGACATCTGTGATTAGCAGAGTTTGGTCACTGAGACAGAGTTTGGTCAGTGTGTGCATGCAAGTGTGTGTGTGTGTGTGTGTGTGTGTGTGTGTGTGTGTGTGTGTGTGTGTGTGTGTGTGTGTGTGTGTGTGTGTGTGTGTGTGTGTGTGTGTGTGTGTGTGTGTGTGTGTGTGTGTGTGTGTGTGTGTGTGTGTGTGTGTTGTTGTGGGTGTGTGCTAAGGTGCAGAGAGTCAGTGCAGCTGGTCAGGAAAGTGTTCACCAGTCTGAAAGCTTGAAGATAGAAACTGTCTCTGATCCTGTCGGTATCAGACCCTCCTGACGGTAAGGGAGTGAACAGCTCATAGCTGGGATGTGTGGGGTCCATGATGATGCTGAGGGACTTCATCAGGCACCGTTTCAAGCAGATGTCCTGGATGGGTGGGCGCATGGTCCCAGTGATGTACTGGGGCGTCTTTACCACCTGCTGGAGAGCCTTGCGGTTGTGGAGAGAGCAATTCCCATACCAAGCCGTGATGCAACAGGTCAGGGCGCTCTCGATGGTGCAGTGGTAGTATTTGGAAAGGACCCGGGGCGGCATGCTGAATTTCTTCAGGCGCCTTAGGAAGTAGAGGCGCTGTTGAACCCTGATTGGTGGTGTTGTTGGTCCATATGAAGTCCTCAGTGATGTGGAAGCTGAGCAGTGGATGCTCCCCAGAGGAGAAAGGGGAGGGCCATCCTCAGTGAATTTCAGAAAAATTCAAAAAGTGAAACAATAAAAACGTTGGCCTTTTTAGAATAAACTATTCCAAATATATTCACGTTACCAACTGGATGCAGTTTATCACAGTGCCATCCATTTTGTTACTAAAGCACCTTATACCACCCACCACTGCGACCTGTATGCTCTAGTCGGCTGGCCCTCGCTACATATTCGTCGCCAGACCCACTGGCTCCAGGTCATCTACAAGTCAATGCTAGGTAAAGCTCCGCCTTATCTCAGTTCACTGGACAAGATGGCAACACCCACCCGTAGCACGTGCTCCAGCAGGTGTATCTCACTGATCATCCCTAAAGCCAACACCTCATTTGGCCGCCTTTCCTTCCAGTTCTCTGCTGCCTGTGACTGGAACGAATTTCAAAAATCGTTGAAGTTGGAGACTTTCATCTCCCTCACCAACTTTAAACATCTGCTATCTGAGCAGCAAACCGATCGTTGCAGCTGTACATAGTCCATCGGTAAATAGCCCACCCAATTTATCTACCTCATCCCCATACTGTTTTTATTTATTTACTTTTCTGCTCTTTTGCACACCAGTATCTCTACCTGCACATGACCATCTGATCATTTATCAGCCTTTTGCATACAATGTATATAGACTCTTTTCCTTTTTTTCTACTGTGTTATTGACTTGTTTGTTGTTTACTCCATGTCTAACTCTGTGTTGTTGTCTGTTGACACTGCTATCCTTTATCTTGGCCAGGTCGCAGTTGTAAATGAGAACTTGTTCTCAACTAGCCTACCTGGTTAAATAAAGGTGAAATAAAATGTTTAAAAAATGGATTTAAACACACTGTTTTGCAGCCTTAACAGCACTCTGTAGGGTAGCACCATGGTATAGCCGGAGGACAGCTAGCTTCCATCCTCCTCTGGGTACATTGATTTCAATACAAAACCTAGGAGGCTCGTGGTTCTCACCCCCTTCCATAGACTTACACAGTAATTATGACAACTTCTGGAGGACGTCCTCCAACCTATCATAGCTCTTGCAGCATGAACTGACATGTTGTCATACACTACTGATGTACAGAAATACAGCCCCTGGAAAATATAGCACCTGAGAAATACAGCCCCTGAGAAATACAGCCCCTGTGAGAGTCAATTCAGCAATTTATCTGTTCATTTTGTCAGAGAAGCTTCTCAATCAGAGAGACTCTGTCCAGAAGGAACTCAATGAGCTCTACTGTCAATAGACAGGCATGAACTTCCCCTGCTTTCTCATTTCAAATACACTAACATCTAAAGGTTGTGACATTAAAGGTTGCGTTAGGATGTCGGTGTAGGGTGTAGGGGGTAACCTACGAGAGGACAAGGGGGTGATGGAGAGCGTCTAGGAGAGAGAGGCAGTGAGTGTCTAGCATGTTAAAGGTTCTGAGTATAGCAAGGCTGTGGGGGGAGGGAGGGATAGGAGAGAGGAGAGGGCAAAGTGGGTGACAGGATGTGGCTGAGAAAAGTGTATTGTCTGTCATCTTGAAGGTCACGGGTGCCATCTTTGATTAGCAGAGTTTGGTCACTGTGTGTGTGTAGTGTGTGTGTGTGTGTGTGTGTGTGTGTGTGTGTGTGTGTGTGTGTGTGTGTGTGTGTGTGTGTGTGTGTGTGTGTGTGTGTGTGTGTGTGTGTGTGTGTGTGTGTGTGTGTGTGTGTGTGTGTGTGTGTGTGTGTGTGTGTGTGTGTGTGTGTGTGTGTGTGTGTGTGTTTACACGTGTGTGTGTATGCAAGTGATCTGTGTGTCTGTGTGTCGGTTTGTGTGTCTCAGTCTGTGTGGGTTTGTGTGTGTCGGAAATCAGAATAATTTCCTGCTGCAAGGCACAGGCTGTCAGCACAATTGATGGGAACCCAATTAGTTTCTTTTTCACATTTAATTTCTCCTTTTGTGGCACTGCAAATTGTCAGCTGCCTTCCTCCGTGCCACGACCATGCCGCGCCTCCTTTTAATAGACTTTCCTTATCACTTTCTGAGGGCAGAAGGGAAGAATGTAATGGATAGAGCAGCCAATTAGATACATCCACATCCTTCTTTATAACACAGCCTCTGTTTATCATCTGTTTATTATCTAGATCCTGACATTTAGATTATTCTGAGTTTGTTTGTTTGTTTGTTTCAGGAAGCAAAATATAGTGTTGATTTGATCCACTTTAAATTTGAATCCCTTTGCTTTGATCGCATATCATTTGAGATTCTGTATACGGATGTTTTAGGGGCACGAAAACTTCCAAAACATCCAAAACATAATGTGCCTTAATACATATTGTTGGCAATTGTTTCTGTGTTTTTCTGTTTCTGTCTGTGTCTGGGTTCATATGGTATGTGTGTGTTTGTGTGGGTGTGTACAGGGCCTTGACTTTTCCACATTTTGTTGTGTTACAGCCTGAAATGTATTGAATAGAGATTTGTTTGTCACTGGCCTACACACAATACCCCATGATGTCAAAGTGGAATTTTGTTTTTTAGAAACATTTTTGAGTTAAAAACCAAATGAAAAGCTGAAATGTTTAAAAGACAATACAGCTATTCTCAATTGCTTAGACACAATTTTTAAAACTCACACCCAACGGTACAAACATCTAACTTCTGGGTCCTAATTCAAACTTTGCCCTCAGACAACACACACAAGCTGTCAAAAACACAGACTACATGACTGTCTGTTACACACTGGAGGGATTCATTCAAAACACTGCTACCAAAATGTTTAGAAAAGGTTTTCAGAGAAATAGTTTGGAACTTTGTAAAATCACTGCACAACCGCCATGCGATTCAGAAATGGGGAATATGCTGGCAAAAAAAAGAATGGTGAACCTGGGGTGGTCATTGAACCAGGCGCAAACCAGAGCAGCCCGATGGAAACTCACGTCATCCCAAATGACAACATATTGGGCTTGCTTTGGTTGCCCTGGCTCCCCTTCCTGTTGAATAATGTTTTTGTGCAGCTGATCTAGAAATTGAAGGAGTTGTGCCATATCGTATGGACCCACTTTGACATGGCGGTGGAGGACGCCATGATTGTTGATGGCTGCACATAGGGTGACGCTGCCTCCCCTCTGACCAGGAACTTGTATGGTGGCACGGTGGCCAATGATGTTGCGCCCCCTTTTGCACCTTTTTTGTTAGGTTGAACCCTGCCTCGTCGATGAAGATGTACTCCTGTGGGTCAGCCATGGCATCAAGCTCAAAGACTCTCTACAGAAGTAAAAAAAAAACACATTTTACTGTTCTATAAATACAGTACTGTAGTGTACTACTGTACTGGAATGAAATATTGTGTACTGCAGTTACTGTAACACATTACTATACAGTACTGTATTGATATTCTGGAGAGATGGGCCATACTCTACATACTGTAAAAATGATGTACCCTATAGCAACTACCTGCACATATTGGAATCAATGCTCCTTAACTCTGTTTGAATTCCTTTCAAAAGGCACACGGTACAGCTGCTTTGTCCTTATGTGGTTCTTCTGAACGTGTTATGCGGGTGAATGAGGACCCAAAAGCGACTTAACAGAAACAGAGTCTTTATTCCAGTCTTTAACAAAAACGATAATCCTGGAATATCTCAGGTAAAGTCAAAACAGGAAAACTGAAATCCTCTAGTCAGTAGAGGGGAATAACTGGAGATGCGACCACAGACTGCAGATCGCTTCGGGAAGGCGCAGGCCGTAGCAGAACTAGACACCTGCTCACACGCAGCATCTGAAGAAGGCAAAAACACGACGGAACAAGAACACAGCACAGCAAACATCAAACAAGGATCCGACAAGGACAGAAGCGGAAAACAGAGGGAGAAATAGGGACTCTAATCAGAGGGCAAAATAGGGGACAGGTGTGAAAGAGTAAATGAGGTAGTTAGGAGAATGAGGAACAGCTGGGAGCAGGAACGGAACGATAGAGAGAGCGAGAGAGGGAGAGAGGGAGGGGGAGAGAGAGGGATAGAAAGAGGGAAAGAACCTAATAAGACCAGCAGAGGGAAACGAATAGAAGGGAAGCACAAGGACAAGACATGACAATATATGACAAAACATGACAGAACGATCCGGTCAATGGTAGAAATGCTGATGCTGTCTATTCCTTGGAAGACTACTTGGTCTTCAACTATTTGGGTTTGAATTTCCCTCAAAAGGCCCATTATTGGCAATCACCATATTCACCAGGGCAGTCTCCTGCTGAGCTGTGAGACTTCTTCGCCTTCCTCCAATAGATGGCCGCCTCTCAGTTCTGCAAAAATGAATTAACTGTGGTAAAAACTACACTGAGAACAATGTGGAGATTCAGTCTATATGCACTACAACAATACATGTATCACAGTAACAACAAGGCAAATTACCTGTTATCCCTTCTGAAAGTACGGACAATGGATGCATCTGTGTAATGGCTTAGGTTGGGTTGCACTTAGCTGTCCAGCTTCTCTCATAGTCCTCCCATGTATGAGCACATGATGAACTGAGGTGTCACAGATTTCATCTGAGATTACTTGTCTTTGTTGTTATTGTCCTTGTCCTCGTCCTCTTCCTCTCTGTTGTCTTGCGACTTCGGCATTGTTAGGATCCATTGTTCCAAAGCACATGGAGATGCCTCTAGACCCTATTTATTGATCCTGCAATTCTGATTGGTGTGTTAACAATTTTGAGGCTCAGTGTTTGTACGTGGAGAAAGGTGTACTCTTTGAGTTTAGGTTGTGATGACTTGAGTTAATTAAATTGAGAGCATGTGTTTGCTGAATGAATATATAGCGCAATGAATAATTTATTTGGCCACTTTTGTGTAAGGTTTTGCAGAAAGAGTTTTGAATATTGAAACAGGTGAATAGTGTTTACGGTTATGGGAAATGTGTGTGTGTGTTTTTGGGAATGACGTAAGGGTATGGGTTTTTGTGCTACAGGAACCAGTTTTTGTGTTTAAGCTATTGAGAAAAACTGTAAGTATTCAACTTCTTTTTTATGGCAAGCCTACTTCAGGAGTAAAATAAGTTGCATAGTAAGTTGCATGGACTAACTCTATGCGCAACCCCACACCTACAATTATCTTTTAGGTCCCACGAGCAGTGAATCGAGTCGAGCAGTGAATTTCAAATGCAGATTCAACCACAAAGACCAGGGAGGTTTTCCAATGCCTCGCAAAGAAGGGCACAAAGCGCAGTGTGGTGAGTGTTCATACTCTTATTTCAACTGAACACTCAATAACATTAATAACAAAGAGAATGAACAAAAACCGGAACAGTCCTGTCAGGTGCAGAAACACAAAACAGAAAATAACTACCCACAAAAATCCTGTGGGAAAAGCTACCTAAGTATGGCTTCCAATCAGAGACAACGACAGACAGCTGTCCATGATTGAGAAGCATACCCTGACCAAACCAAAATAGAGACATAAAAAGCTCTAAGGTGCGGACTCCGGCCACAAAACCTGAACCTATAGGGGAAGGTCTGGGTGGGCATTTCTCCGCAGTGGCGGCTCTGGTGAGGGATGTCTACATCCCTCTGGTGAGGGATGTAGACACCACTTAGGTGGTGCCCCTAGAGCGGGGACCTTCGCCGCCGACCCCGGACTGGGGACCGTCGTAGAGAGCCGATGGGCAGCTCTGGACGCTCTGGACCGAAGGGCGCTTCTGGACGCTCCGGACCGAAGGGCGCCTCTGGACGCTCCGGACTGAAGGGCGACTCTGGAGGAGACACAGAGACAGCCTGGTGCGTGGTGCTGCCACAGGGCCCACCAGGCTGGGGAGACCTACAGGAGGCCTGGTGCGTGGAGGAGGCACTGGATGAACCGGGCTGTGGGGGAGCACTGGAGCTCTGGTGCACAGCCTTGGCACCACTTCTCCAGGCTGAATGCCCACTTTAGCCCGGCCCTTCCAGAGTGCAGGCACAGGTCGAACTGGGCTGTGGGGGAGCACTGGAGATCTGGTGTTTAACACTCGCACCTCTCCCTTAGGCTCAATGCCCACTTTTGCCCGGCACGGGCAGAGCGCAGGCATACGGAGAACTGAACCCTCCCAGCACCCCGGAGACACAGTACGCAGACACGGCGCAGGATACCCTGGGCCGAAACGGCGCACCGCACCGCATAACACGGTACCTGACCAGTACCACGCTGCTTCCGGTTAGCACAGGGAGTTGGCTCAGGTCTGTCGCCTGACTCCGCCAATCTCCCCATGTGCCACCCCCCAAAAAATGTTTTGGGGCTGCCTCTCGTGCCTGCTGCGCTGCCTTGCCTCATATCACCGCCTCTCAGCTTTAGCTGCCTCGAGTTCTTCCTTCGGGCGGCGATATTCCCCAGCCTGTCTGCAGGGTCCCTGTCCGTCCAATATACATTTACATTTACATTTAAGTCATTTAGCAGACGCTCTTATCCAGAGCGACTTACAAATTGGTGCATTCACCTTATATCTCCT
This sequence comes from Oncorhynchus gorbuscha, assembly GCF_021184085.1. Classification (NCBI taxonomy): domain Eukaryota; kingdom Metazoa; phylum Chordata; class Actinopteri; order Salmoniformes; family Salmonidae; genus Oncorhynchus; species Oncorhynchus gorbuscha. The sequence continues at coordinate 35,837,214 of NC_060195.1, read as the reverse complement.
CCCAAGTCCAGGAGTCCTGAAGTCTCTGCTCCTCCATACCACGCTGCTTGTTCCGCTTGTGGTGGTGGGTAGTTCTGTCATGATCCTCTTCCTGTAAATGACTGGACCAAAGCGCAGCGTGGTACATGTTCATAATATTTTATTAAATCAGAACACTTGAACAAAAAGAACAAAGAGGAAAACGAACAGTTCTGTAAGGAAACTAAACCATACAGAAAACAACTACCCACAAAAACCCTGTGGGAAAAAGCTACCTAGGTATGGTTCCCAATCAGAGACAATGATAGACAGCTGTCCCTGATTGAGAACCATACCCGACCAATACAAAGAAATACCAAAACATAGAAAAGAGAACAAGGAATGCCCACCAAAGTCACACCCTGACCAAATGAGACTGAAAAACAGCTTCTATCTCAAGGCCATCAGACTGTTAAACAGCCACCACTAACATTGAGTGGCTGCTGCCAACACACTGACACTAACACTGACTCAACTCCAGCCACTTTAATAATGGGAATTGATGGGAAATGATGTAAATATATCACTAGCCACTTTAAACAATGCTCCCTTATATAATGTTACTTACCCTACATTATTCATCTCATATGCATACATATATACTGTACTCTATATCATCGACTGCATCCTTATGTAATACATGTATCACTAGACACTTTAACTATGCCACTTTGTTTACATACTCATCTCATATGTATATACTGTACTCGATACCATCTACTGTATCTTGCCTATGCTGCTCTGTACCATCACTCATTCATATATCCTTATGTACATATTCTTTATCCCCTTACACTGTGTATAAGACAGTAGTTTTGGAATTGTTAGTTAGATTACTTGTTGGTTATTACTGCATTGTCGGAACTAGAAGCACAAGCATTTCGCTACACTCGCATTAACATCTGCTAACCATGTGTATGTGACAAATACATTTGGATTTGATTTGATTTGAAATAGAGACATAAAAAGCTCTAAGGTCAGGGCGTGACAGGGCGTGACAGATATTAGGTAGGAATCAACTTGGTAGGGATAAAAACACAGCAAACAGGGGACATAGAAGGTAGAGTATGTGGGTATGTACCAGTGAATATGTGTGGGGGAGTGTGGTTGTGATGGAAGATGGGGTGTGTGTTTTTGTGATTGGAAAGTGTGGTGAGTTAAGTGAGTGAAAAGGGGAAATGGTTGCAAACGCCAGAGCCCATGTGTGTCTGCGGGCAGGAGTAGTGACAGATAGAGTTTTCAATTTTGTACAGATAAGGGACATACATTTAAGAAATAAATAACAAAATAGTCGATTTATTTATTGTCCTATCATGATGGAATGGTCCCCAACGCTATACCCTAGACACCCACCTGAGCAACCCACACACTAAGGAGAAGTCCTCATCTCTTTCATAGGCCTAGTGAAAGTACCCTATATGCAGCCAAGACAGAAAGATGAACGTGGTCAGAGAACCACTACGCTGCACCACCCCCTCAAGAGTCTGAGCCTGCCTTGGAGGGTTGATCCAACAAAGCCAAAGCCCTGGGGTGTGTGTGCATAATATACAAGGAATTTGTCAAACGCTGCTAATGAGTACCTTGACGACTTTGTACTTAGCCGGTGGGAATTCCGGTGGAGACCCCCACCTAAGTAGTGGCAGTGCCTGGCAACATTAGCTGCAGTAACCCATGGAGAGGGGGTCACACTCAGACAATCAGAGAGGGGGGAAACCACAAAAGCACAAAATCATCTAACTGTTTGACTGCTCAGAGATGCTAGGGGAAATGGTCACAACAGGGGACTAGCATGTGTGTGTTTCAGGGAAAGGGGTGAATCTGAGCTCCATCAGTTAGGACTTGAAATTAGTTAAGCAAATCTCCCCATTCTTGCTCAGTTTTGCATGCCTTCTCAATCAGCTACAACTGTATGCATTCGCACATCATGTCTTCTCTTGAGTTGGGCTCGGGGATAGAACAAATGTTGAACATGTGAGCTTGTGGTTGTTTGTGGGGGAAGGGTGGGGAGAGTGTGTGTATGTATCCTACATCTGTTGCTAAGGGATAATGACGTTAGGGACAGTATAGGATGAATCCCAGTAATTGTTTGCCAAAATAATAACTGCTTGCCCAAAAAAAATTGAAATATAGGATTGAAGTCAGTGCTTTGTGATGGCCACTGCAATACCTTGACTTTGTTGTCCTTCAACCATTTTGCGACAACTTTGAAAGTATTCTTTAACTTCCTGACTGATGTTTTGAGATGTTGCTTCAATATATCCATGTAATTTTCCTTTCTCATGATGCCATCTATTTTGTGAAGTGTAGCAGTCCCTCCTGCAGCAAAGCACCCTCGTGCTTCACGGTTGGGATGGTGTTCTTCAGCTTGCAAGCCACCCCCTATTTCCTACAAACATAACGATGGTCATTATTCCCAAACAGTTCTATTTCTGTTTCATCAGACCAGAGGACATTTCTCCAAAAAGTACGATCTTTGTCCCCTTGTTGCAAACTGTAGTCTGGCTTTTTTATGGCAGTTTTGGAGCAGTGGCTTCTTCCTTGCTGAGCAGCCTTTCAGGTTATGTCGATATAGACTCGTTTGACTGTGGATATAGATACTTTTTTACCTGTTTCCTCCTGCATCTTCAGAAGGTCCTTTGCTGTTGTTCTGGGATTGATTTGCACTTTTTGCACCAAAGTACGTTAATCTTTAGGAGACAGAACGCGTCTCCTTCCTGAGCGGTATGATGGCTGCGTGATCCCATGGTGTTTATACTTGCGTACTATTGTTTGTACAGATGAACGTGGTACCTTCAGGCATTTGGAAATTGCTCCCAAGGATGAACCAGACTTGTGGAGGTCGACAATTTTTTTCTGAGGTCTTGGCTGATTTGTTTTGATTTTCTCATGATGTCAAGCAAAGAGGCACTGAGTTTGAAGGTAGGCCTTGAAATACATCCACAGGTACACCTCCAATTGACTCAAATGATGTCAATTAGCCACTTAGTGTATGTAAACTTCTGACCCACTAGAATGAGACAGTGAATTATAAGTGAAATAATCTGTCTGTAAACAATTGTTGGAAAAATTACTTGTGTCATGCACAAGGTAAATGTCCTTAATCGACTTGCCAAAAATATAGTTTGTTAACAAGAAATTTGTGGAGTGGTTTAAAAATGAGTTTTAATGACTCCAACCTAAGTGTATGTAAACTCCAGATGCCACTTGGGTACACTGCAGCATCCACCTAGAAACTGTTGCTGCCAAGGCAAAGTTATTGATTATTATTATTTTATTATTTGTGCTCCTATACGAGCCCTTTTCACTTCCCACGAGCCGGGTTGTGACAAAAACTCACACTCATTCTTATGTTTAATAAATGTATTGTATAGTGTGTGTGGCAGGCTTACAATGATGGCAAAAAAACAACATTTGAGAGTGCGCTGACCACAGTGCTAGAGGGGGTACGCAGCTGGATGTTGAATGTTTGAAGGGGTACGGGACTATAAAAGGTTTGGGTACCACTGGTGTAGTGTATTTGTAGTTTATTTCTTTATCATCTATCGTATTTTATAGTTTTCCTGTTTTTTATTTAAATCCCTACCATGAATAGTAATGGGTGTTCCATTATTTGACTACTCTATGGGACCTTTGTATAATTTAGAATAGCCATGGAGTAGTCTTGGGGTCTTGGAAAAGTTGGTTATCAATATACAGTTTATTTGACAATAAGAGCTACACGTTTCCCTTTCAGTCTATTCACTTTGAAGTGTGGGTACAGACACTTCGAAGAGTGAGTACAGACACTTTGATGTCTGGGTACAGACACAGGTTGAATGTTTGAAGGGGTACAGGACTATAAAAAGTTTGGGAACCACTGACCTAGATGTTTGTGTGTGTGTGTATCTTATGTTATCATTTATCTTGTTTGTAAATAAATAATCAACTCAATTTGTGTGGTATGGAATAATTTAGTGAGACCTGGGTTTGTGCAGATTTACAAATTATGTTCAGATTTTTTTTTTACCTTTATTTAACTAGGCAAGTCAGTTAAGAACAGATTCTTATTTTCAATGACGGCCTAGGAACAGTGGGTTAACTGCCTGTTCAGGGGCAGAATGACAGATTTGTACCTTGTCAGGTCAGGGGTTTGAACTTGCAACCTTGCGGTTACTAGTTCAACACTCTAACCACTAGGCTACCCTGCTGCCCAAGAATGAGACTGATGAGGAAATGAATTAATTAATTACTGACTGCTATGAAATCGATATTCTGATATTCTTTGAGTTAAATCGGAAAACAGTAACTCATTAAACAAACTTTTCCCGTGGTGCCCCAGGTTACTGAGTTAATGGTTACCTGATTAATTCAGTCACCTTATTATAAACATAGTTAATTATTTGATAAATAGCATGTCATCAAATTAACAATAATACGTCACGACAATAATGAATATGAATTCAGAGGGCAGAATATATTAAATATTAAAGCATTAGACTTCTCACTAATCGCTTCAGTCATACAAAGCTATACTTAAATCTGAACGGGTTCTCTAGCAGATTACTAAGAAATGCTCACCCCGTGTTCAAGAATGTCCTTTTTCCCATTATTCAGATTACAACCTCTCATTTTCAGTTATTTGAACATGAAATCATCTCCAAAATATCGCAATTTTTAAAGCAAAGCCATAGAAAGTGGATTGCAATTTCAGTCCAATCCACTTTTGTGAAACATCACAGCACAGTTGAAAAATATATGGAAAATAAAAATGACAACTGGATGCTGTTCAGAGATAGACAGGGGTTGAGGGTAGCTGAAGGATGGAACTAAAAACGAACAAAAAGATAACTAATGTAAAATATACTGTGTCCATATAATGTATATAGTATGTATAAGCTTGAATTAGAAGCCTAAGTGTTGTTGTCCATAAATTTACTCCAATTAGGGGAAGGGTGGTAGTGTTAGAGGACAATAATAAAGGAAAATATATTTAAACATTTATATATACGGTACCAGTCAAAAGTTTTTACACACCTACTCATTCAAGGGTTTTCTTTATTTGTACTATTTTCTACCTTGTAGAATAATAGTGAATACATCAAAACTATGAAATAACACATATGGAACTATGTAGTAACCAAAATTGTGTTAAAGAAATCAAAACATATGCTACAATTTAGATTCTTCAAAGTAGCCACCCTTTGCATTGATGACAGCGTTGCACACTCTTGGCATTCCCTTAACCACGTGGAATGCATCTCCAACAGTCTTGAATGAGTTCCCACATATGCTGAGCACTTGTTGGCTGTTTTTACTTCACTCTGCGGTTCAACTCATCCCAAACCATCTCAATTGGGTTGAGGTTGGTTGATTGTGGAGGCCAGGTAATCTGATACAGCACTCCATCACTCTCCTTCTTGGTCAAATTGCCCTTACACAGCCTGGAAGTGTGTTGGGTCATTGTCCTGTTGAAAAACAAATGATAGTCCCACTAAGCGCAAACCAGATGGGATGGTGTATCGCTGCAGAATGCTGTGGTAGCCATGTTGGTTAAATGAGCCTTGAGCTCTAAATAAATCACAGACAGTGTTACCAGAAAAGAACCCCCACACCATCACACCTCCTCCTCCATGCTTCAAATGCTCACCTACTCTGTCTCTCACAAAGACACAGCGGTTGGAACCAAAAATCTTACATTTGTACTCATCAGACCAAGGGACAGATTTCCACCAGTCTAATGTCCATTGCTCGTGTTTCCTTTAGTAGTGGTTTCATTGCAGCAATTTGACCATGAAGACCTGATTCACGCATTCTCCTCTGAACAGTTGATGTTGAGATGTGTCTGTTACTTGACCTCTGTGAACGATTTATTTGAGCTACAATTTCTGAGGCTGGTAACTCTAATGAATTTATCCTCTGCAGCAGAGGTATCTCTGGGTCTTCCTGTCCTGTGGCAGTCCTCATGAGAGCTAGTTTCATCATAGCGCTTGATTGTTTTTTGACTGCACTTGAAGAAACTTTCAAAGTCATTGACATTTTCCGGATTGACTGACCTTCATGTCTTAAAGTAATGATGGACTGTCGTTTCTCTTTGCTTAATTGAGCTGTTCTTGCCATAATATGAACTTTTGTCTTTTACCAAATAGCTATCTTCTGTATACCACCTCTACCTTGTCACAACAGATGTGTGAGAATGTTATTGTATCCATATTGAATTCAGACTGTAACACAATAAACTGTGGAATAAGTCAAGGGGTGTGAAAACTCTCTGAAGGCAATGTATGTACATTAGGGATGTATGTGCAAGTGTATGTGTAACACATAGCACTATGAACTCAATAGGCCTCCCTCTCTCATTGTGTGATGGACCATCATTGCCCCCTGCAGTCTGAGCTAAGCAGGCCATGATGCCAGTCATCTAAGGAGAGACATTAGAAGCCTCTGTTGTAGACTCAAGGCATCTGTCCATGTGTCTGTGTGTTTCTGAGGATTCATCGACTAGATGTATTGATGGCAGGCGGGACTTTTTTTGCACACTAACAGGTATCATGACACGCTCCTCTCCTCTTTTTCAAATGTTCTCTATATCTACTGTATTTTTATCAGACTGTCTTACTCTGTCACCATCCCTTTCTCCCTTCCTAGTTGATAGCTGTTGTAGCTAAGATCAATGACTTCATGTCTCTGCAGGACTGTATTTGGGAGTGAACAGAGCAGTGTAATAGTTCTCTATGGAGTCAGACAGATTCCCACTACCCCTCCCCTTCAGAGGAAGTCCTGCTGAAATAATCATAAATGTGGCATCAAGCGAAATGTCATGTGTCCCTTTTCAGCACAGAGAGAGAGGGAGAGGGATGGAGGGATGGAGGAAAGGAGGTAGTGGGGGGGGGGGGGTAGATGAGAGACGGAGAACACAGAGACAGAGTAAAGGACAGCATTTGAACGGCATCGACAGATCTCCCATTTCACAGAAGCTTGGGTATACAGAAAGATAAGCAGATGAAAGAACTGGGTGAAAAATGCACAACTAGCCTATAGGAGAAGCGGACTAGATGGGGGACCTTCGGAGGTACACACGGGGACCACACAGAGCAGTGGGTATATAAAGGGGGTGAGGATGGAGTACCTGTGAAGCACTGTCCAGGTGTCCCCTATTCATGTGTTTGTGTTGTATTAGTTTCTTTGTGTTGACGGTGGAACTGGATATGGGGGAGGAACCGAAGTCCTAGTGATGTTTCAAACTGCCACCATGAGTGAAGTCTCCCAAATATAGAAAGCTTCCTGGTGCACGCTGCCCACCCACACGCACAGACACACACACACCTCGCTCTATACACTCTTTGTGGTGTTGTGTCTTTGTGTGGCGGCAGTGTAGCCTAGTGGTGAGTGTTAGACTAGTAATTGAGAGGTTGCGAATCCCCAAGCTGACAAGGTACAAATCTGTCATTCTGCCCCTGAAAGAGGCAGTTAACCCACTGTTCCTAGGCCGTCATTGAAAATAAGAATTTGTTCTGAACTTGCGTAGTTAAATTTAACAAAAATGTTTGTAATTTGTTATTTTTGTACAAACAACAATTATAACCGTGCAAATCCTTTTCTGCTTCCATCGGTGTCCTGAGAATGTGTTTGTGTCTGCGCCTCTCTTCATGCAGTTCTTTAAGTCCGTGAGTTCTTTGTGTTGCAGAGTCTCAACACTCAAAAACAGCCAAGAGTAGAAAATCTATCTGGACTTTTCCATGATCATTCCACTGACACACTCATCACACTCTTTCCCTTAAGACAGACTTCATGATCTCCCATTCATCCCTCCATCCATCTCTACAATCCTCTGTGGACACACCCAGAATATGAACACATCTCTCAGTGTCATATGCTGATTATTCATCATCATCACCACCACACACACACATCAACTTCACACATCTGAGATTTGTTCACCCTCATCCTTAGTCTGTCAGAGGAGGAGCAGCTGCAGTCCCAGATTGCAGTGGTTCTGCGATCTCCAGATTCTGGTTGATGGATTCTGCCTTGTGCTCAACAGGTCTGCTAGAGCCCCTTCACCTGGTTCTCTAGGTTACTGCGCTCGTGAACTGAACTGGTCTGAATGGTTAGAGAGTGATCACTTACGTCTTCAACAAGAGAGAAGCTTTGAACTTGCATACTGTAGAGCTTCAGCATTCCTAAGGAAAACCTGGAGACTGCTCTGATTTTGACACCTGGAACAGCACAATCCACACTCAAGCCTCTTTGGGATTTACCACCCTTTCGCATTGCTTGTATATGTTCAACTCTGCGTCAAAAAAAGCCACAGAATGATATCGTTACATGAGAAGTCTAATGTCCCAATTAGGGTTGTCTTTGTTAGCGTTTGACGTGACACTGAGACAGACATGACGCCTCCCTTAGGGCATTAATATCTGTTGTTTACTGTGCCGTGTCTAAATTAGCGACCTGACACAATGCGTTTCACACTCCCTAACACGATGCCTGTTCACAAGGTTGTTTACTCTAAAAGCTCCCGGGTGCCATACTGTAGGCCTAGCCACCTCACTGTGTCATCTCAATGGAAATATCCATAAATTGACAAAATAAAAACCTACCTTCTGATTAAAACCGTGGAACTGTAGTTGAGAACGGAGGATAGATCCAGTCGACGGAACTGTCTGTGGTGCTGAAAGTTAGTTCAGATCTATAGAAATATGTTCATTGTACACGGAACCGTTATAACATTTAGCAATGTGTTACACCATAATAGATAATGTTACAAACATGCTGGCTCCTGCAGGCTTAAGTGTCATATTTTGCACAGTCTGTCCTGTTCTCGCAACAAGGGTTCACAGTTGATCCCTGAGCTGACAGGTTTGACACTGAAAGTGATTTTAAACTTTCCCCTTCGTTCCTATTCAGGTTTGAGAGGTTGACCTCCCGTCAGCTCTACTTCTGTGATTTGGCTGTCAGATAACTAACTCAGTGTCCTGTCAAAGGGAGAAAGACCATTTGGGGGGGGGGGTTACTGTGGTAAAAAAAACTGGTAGTTACTCCAAGAACTTAGAAGGCATTCCTGTATAATAATGTATGCCTGTCTGAGAAAATCTGCATCACTTAACTTGGAGCGAAACTTCATGGCGAGAGGGAGAGAAACAGTAAGAGAAAGAAGTGAATAGAGAAACTCATAGAGACAGAGACAGAAAAAGACAGGCAGCCACTCACGGAGATCCTCTCTCCAATATACTGCTTTTCCGTGTTGTGTTTTTGTTTTTTGGGGGGCCTGTTGAAAGAGTCAGCTGTCGGAAGGTAATGATAGTGATAGCCATGTCCAACTCCGGCCTGCTGGCTGTCTCCTGTCTCTATCGCTGCCAAGCAGCTTTCAGCTCAAGGACACAAGCACTTGAATGGCTGCCCCCCAAAAATGAAAAGTGAGAAGGAGGGATGAAAGAGAAATGATAGAACGGAGGCACGGTTTGAGGTAGAGGGGCAAGATATCAAGGAGGGATGGAGGAAATAAGAGAAACGGAGGGAGGAGAGACAAATAAAGGAGAGATTGGGAAAAAAATAGAGAGAGAAAAAGAGACGAGGACAGACAAGACAGTAAGAGATAAGAAGAGGTGCCTTCTCCACAAATCGCTCCTAAATCATCGCCCACCAGTGGAGAGGAGAGTGGGCCGTCACATCTGAGATTTCCATTCCCTGAAAATGCCTGCGTCTAAACAGGCGAGAGGCGGGCGATGCGAGCGCTCCACGTGGACAGCAACCTGAGCCCTTTAATCGAGTGCCAGAGCGCTCTCATCCCCAAACCCAGGGAGAGGAGGAGGAGAGGGGGCGGAGGGGAGGAGGAGAGGAAGAAAAGCTAGATGAGGCTGTAGCCCCTGAGCTTCTCATTTAAGAAGAAAGAGTCTTTGATTTTTAGCAGCTTACAGCCCGTTGCCCTAGAATGCCATCCAACACGCTGGATCAAATGGCAGCGCAGAGGGAGAATTATAAACTCATCTGGGAACTAACTCCTGCTTTCTGAAGGGGATTGGGACTGACTATCTATGATGGTCTTTAAAAAAAACAGCTAGAAACTAGAGGACGAATCAGGGTCCAGAATGTAAGGTGGGGAAAATTAAAAACCTTGATGGATAAAGTTTACTGGAAAAGAAAGACGGGTTTGTTTTTTTCAGCATCTCTGAGAAACTCTTATCTACCGTTGGCGACGTTGAGGTTTTTGTTCTAACTCTTAGAAAACGTTCAGCTGGCTGCTCACAAAATCCGTACGGAAATGTTTGGCCAACATTTTATACTCTAGTCAAGAAGATGAAAAAGCTTATCTAGGCTAACTATCTATATCTCCTATTGGGATATGGTTCCTTTTGAGATTCTTTTTCAGCCTTATTGATTCTGTATGAGTGAAACCTTAAAGCTCTCTGTATGTTAACACTTACATTGGACAAAGATTTGTTACAACTGAAAACCTTTTTTCAGGCTCCTATCTGTTGGTTAGACGACAGCCAATCCTACAGGTGTGGAGCTGCAGCCTTCTTGCCCATGACTGATAAGCATGTTCATTTTGTTTTCTTGCTAGTTTGTGATGACCTGCATAATCAATCTCAGGCTTGAGTGAGTTTGTCTCTTTCCTCCACCCACACTCAGTGACATTTGGTGCAGTTTCTGGTACAACGTGAAATGCAAGTTTCTCTGTGATTATTCATATTTTATAGCTACCTCCTTTCAATCCAACATGATTGTACCATAACATTACTTGCCTTCCTCTGCTTTGGGCCAATGATTTCCTCTTCACTTCAGTTTGCTCTTTAAACATGCACCTTGTTTGGAGAGCAAATTAGCAGCAGTGTTTATTTTCCTAGGAGAGACATTCAGATGCCGATTTCTGAGATTCAAAGGGTCCTCCGTTTGCTTTGTGGCACCTGTACCCTCCCTACCTGTAATCGCCTTCCTCTTTCTCTCTGAAGATATTCATTCGAAGACGTAATAGGGTAAAGGAAGGTCAGTGGTGTCTATTTTCTGTGTGGATGAAACAACCTCAGAAGATGAGTAATTACTGAGTGTCACAATGTAATCAGCAGTGGACAGGCACATACCAGAGCATCTCAGCGGGAACTAGAGGCAGATGATGCCCGCAACGTCACTTCTTTGTTGAAGTAGTTTAAGGGTTCTTTAGAAGGTGGATGGACGGGACGTGACGAATGGCGCAGCGGTCTAAGGAACTGCAATGCAGTGCTTGAGGCGTCAGTACAGTCCTGGGTTCGAGCCCAGGCTGTGTCGCAGCCGAGAGATGCGTGAGGCAGCGCACAATTAACCCAACTTTGGCTGGGTTAGGGGAGGGTTTGGCGCATGCATGTTGATTTCGGTGGGCAGATTTACAGTGTTTCCTCCGACATTGATGCAGCTAGCTTCCGGGTTGAGCGGACAGTGTGGCTTGGCAGGGTTGTGTTTCAGAGGACACATGGAATCACGCTCTTTGCCTCTCCCGAGTCCATATGGGAGTTGAAGCGATGGGACAAGAATGTAACTAGCAATTAGTGAGAAAAAAAGGGTAAAATGTACAATAAAGATGACTAAATATGTAGATGGACAATAAAGACTCTTTTGCCGATTTAGTGGGACAAGCCCACATCATAGACTTAGATAGATGACTCATCTTCATTATGGCATCGGTTAGAGCACGGCCAGTACCATTGAAGCCATCTATATTTTTAAGTAGTACATTTTCTTGCATACTGCCATCTGTAGTGTGTTGTTTGAACATGTATCCAAGGTTGCCCTGATTACCTGATGGCCAGGATGGAATAATGAGTTCCTTCCTTAACCCATAGGAAGTCCCCCCCAGTTGGCTACTTCAAAATGGTGGAAGCACTCAATGGCAATGTCCATGCAAGTAGTGATCTCTATTCATCTCTATCGGACCACATTCACAACCATGCATCCACTTGACTACTTCCTGTTCTCTTCCACATTAATTAACATAAAATCTGACCAACCAGAATAGATAAAAGTAGTTGCTAGGTAGATAATCAATTACCAAATTAAATTACAAACAAATGATTCACCATGATATAGAACTACACAACAGTGACCAACAAAATATAAATGTCTTGCATGAAATCATTCTAGAGTTGAGGATAATTATGTGATGGATCTTGCCATTGAATGTCTTTCCAACCAACTTAAAAATCTATATTTATTCAATTAGGTGACCTGGACATTTTTTGTTGACTGTACCTGTTGTGTTTGCAGTATTAGTTGATTTCTGTCATATAAAGGACTTCAATATCTTGGAATTTAAATCACTGAATCAAATACAATATATTGTATACAACACCTAACATATACAGTTGACTGGACTGACCATCCTCTTCTTCATTCAATGGCCCCTTTCACATATAAAGAATCACACGACTCACACTGAGGTCTCTCTTTCCAGTCTTCAGTCTGTACTGTGTTTCTGTCTGGAAGAGAAGTAGTGTGTGCACAGCCAGGAAAAGAGACTCAACAAAGACATATCTCACTCTGTGTGTGTGTGTGTGTGTGTGTGTGTGTGTGTGTGTGTGTGTGTGTGTGTGTGTGTGTGTGTGTGTGTGTGTGTGTGTGTGTGTGTGTGTGTGTGTGTGTGTGTGTGTCTGTGTGTCTGTGTGTGTGTGTGTGTGTGTCTGTGTGTCTGTGTGTCTGTGTGTGTGTGTGTGTGTGTGTGTGTGTGTGTGTGTGTGTGTGTGTGTGTGTGTGTGTGTGTGTGTGTGTGTGTGTTGCTGTTGACCTTTGTTCCTGTGAAATAGGGTTCTCTAAGTATTAGGTCAAGGGTCAATTACTGCTAAACAGGAACCTTACACAAAATGGTCACATTGAATGTTTTCGTTTCACAACTAGAGCCAATATGTTCCCAAAAACACCCTCCCACACCACACACACACACACAGAATGAGTTCATATCTCTCTCTTTCTCACACACGCATGCACACGCACACACACACCCACACACTGTCTGTTTGGTTTTCAATCAGCATGTCCTTGAGATTCGCTGAAGGTTGTTTTTCACATCACTCAGTTCCCCTTTCTCTCATTCTCTCATTCTCTCTCTCTCTTCTGTTTTGCCCTCTCTCCCCTCCCAATTAGATTGCACGCCAGTCAAGGCAATCTGCTCTCCCTCGTTAATAAGCACTCATTAGGGTGGCCACGCTTGGTTTTCTTAATGAACTGATGAAGTTAAATGAGTTGGAAACGCAGAGTTCAGAGGGAAAAACAGCAGACACCTGAAACAGAGATGAATTGTCTGTCTGTCTGTGTGTGTGTGTGTGTGTGGTGGAGTGGGGGTGGGGGGGGGACACACTGACTAGGACACTGACCAACTCAAAAGGCACAGCCACCTGATTATAAAAATCAAGGCCCACGTATCAATACAATGACTTCTTGTAAATGAACATTCTGAACTTCCATTTGCAGAGCCCCTCAGTCTATCTCAACATAACTTTTGTCATAAATATTATGACATGACATCTGTGCCATGTTGTCTTTAGTGTTACTGATGAACGCAGGAGAGTTGTGTTGCTGCTGTAATGCTACAGAGACAAACACACTGTGCTCTCTCCATGTCAGCATCCATTCCAGCTCACACCAGGATCCGCCAGCCAGCTCCGCAGCAGATATTACTCTACGAGCCTTGGCGACCCTGCAGAGAGAGAGAGAGAGAGATGGAGAGGAGGAGGGAGGAGGGAGGATGGGGAGGGGGAGAGCGAGAAGGAGAGACACAAAGAGAAAGAGGGGGAGAGAGAGGAGGAGAGCGGGAGAAGAGAGGCAGGGGAGAAAGAGAGCAGGAGGGAGAGAAGCAGAATCACTCACACAAACCTTTGGATTCACACTTATAACTCAGAAGCATAGAAAATGACAGACCAATCTTCTGTTGCACAACTACATTTCAATGTTTCACATAAAAGGAAAGCAGCCCTAACAGTCACAGCATGAAGGTGTTAGAGTAAAACACTTCAGTCAAGGGCAGTTGGCTGGCTTGTCAAGGTCATAGAGAGAAGAGGAAACAAATGGAAATCTGTTACTGTCTCTGCTACTTATATGTGGGAGGGAATGTGTGTGTGTGTGTGTGTTCGTGCGCGTGCGCGTGCGCGTGTGTGTGTTCGTGCGCGTGCGCGTGCGCGTGCGTGTGTGTGTGTGTGTGTGTGTGTGTGTGTGTGTGTGTGTGTGTGTGTGTGTGTGTGTGTGTGTGTGTGTGTGTGTGTGTGTGTGTGTGTGTGTGTGTGTGTGTGTGTGTGTGTGTGTGATACTACTAGATGTAAGGGAAACATTTTATGGCCTCTGTTCTCAAAATGATTTCTCCAATATGTTTGACCAACAGGAATTATCAATAGACTGGCTGGAAGGGCCACTATCCCTTCAGAGTCCCCGTTCAAAAAGCCTTACTTATTGTCGTCGCATATCTGTGCCATATCTGAGTGATGCTTTCAAATGTTCTTGCAGACATGATGAACTGGAATAAAACTTTTCTCCCATTTCCTGAATCGCTAACAGCAATTTCTATGTTAGAACCAATCTTTTTTTTATTTTCCTCTTCTTTTCCATCCGGTTGGTTTGATAAACAGCTACTTATCTAGAGGCGAGAGGGAGACCAGAACCAAAGAGAATGACATAGTCACAGTCACATAGACAAACACACATATAAACACAGAGCGAGAGAGAGAGAGAGAGAGAGAGAGAGAGAGAGAGAGAGAGAGAGAGAGAGAGAGAGAGAGAGAGAGAGAGAGAGAGAGAGAGAGAGAGAGAGAGAGAGAGAGAGAGACAGGGAGAGAGAGACAGGGAGAGAGAGAGACAGGGAGAGAGAGAGAGAGAGAGACAGGAGAGAGAGACAGGGAGAGAGAGAGACAGGGAGAGAGAGAGAGAGAGAGAGAGAGAGAGAGAGAGAGACAGAGAGAGACAGGGAGAGAGAGAGAGAGTGAGACAGGGAGAAACATATTTCATTAAGTCTTATTACAAGGTTCTGCCGTCTGTTCCACGACCCACTACAATTTGTAAGCCATTACCACCCTCTAAAAATAACCAACTTAACACACGCCAGAGCAGAGCCAGCCAGGGAAATTTTAATAAACGTCACGTAACCGTTATAACAATCAAATTTAACGGGCCAGCAACACAACCCAATAGTTGCCTCAACACAGTTTGCATAAAGGGATGACAAGTAAACCCAATAACAGAATAATACATCATTATTTTACATATTTAATTCGTAACGCTGAATGTGTTTACTTGCCATTTCTTTTCCTTTAACAGAGAGAGGGAAGGTACAGCGAGGTAAAGGAGGATAAGAGAGAACACAGGAAACAGAGAAACAGAGAAAGGCAGTGAGGGGAGAAGGACGATACTCTAGAAAGAAATGTTAGAGAATAAAAGTGAGTTGGGGATGATTGTGGTTAGTTTACAGTAATATATAAGCAGCCCGGAGCAATGGCATATCGGCTACTCTTCCTGTAAACCTAGAAGATGATCTATTCCTGTTCTTTCTGGGGAACAAAATTCAGTTACACTAAACAAAAATATAAACACAACATGTAAAGTGTTGGTCCCGTGTTTTATGAGCTGAAAAACAAATCCCAGAAATGTTCCATACGTACAAAAAGCTTATTTCTCTAAAATGTTGGGCACACATTGGTTTACATCCCTGTCAGTGACCATTTGTCCTTCGCCAAGATAATCCATCCGCCTGACAGGTGTGGCATATCAAGAAGCTGATTAAACAGCATGACCATTACACAGACGCACCTTGTGCAGTAAACAAGAAAAGGCCACTCTAAAATGTGAAGTCTTGTCATACAACACAATGCCACAGATGTCTCAAGTTGAGGAAGCGTGCAATTGGCATGCCAACTGTGGGAAACTGTCGCCAAATAATTTAATGTTCATTTCTCTACCATAAGCCACCTCCAACGCTGTTTTAGAGAATTTAGCAGTACGTCCAACCAGCCTCACAACCACAGGCCCCGTACGTGTATGGCGTCGTGCAGTTTGCTGATGTCAACGTTGAGAATAGAGTGCCCCATGGTGTTGATGGGGTTATAGTATGGGCAGGCATAAGCTACGGACAACGAACACAATTGAATTTTATTGAAGGCAATATGAATGAACAGAAATACTGTGACAAGATCCTGAGGCCCAATGTTGTGCCATTCATCCGCCGCCATCACCTCATGTTTCAGCATGATAATGCACGGCCCCACGTTGCAACGATCTGTACACAATTCCTGGAAGCTGAAAATGTCCCAGTTCTTCCATAGCCTTCATACTCACCAGACATGTCACCAATTGAGCATGTTTGGGATGCTCTGGATCGACATGTACGACAGCGTGTTCCAGTTTCCGCCAATATCCAGCAACTTTTACACAGCCATTGAATATGAGTGGTAGAACATTCCACAGGTCACAATCGGCAGCCTGATCAACTCTATGTGAAGGAGCTGTGTCGCGCTGCATGAGGCAAATTGTGGTCACACCAGATCCTGACTGGTTTTCTGATCCACACCGCTACCCTTTTTTTAAGGTACACTATATATACAAAAGTATGTGGACACCCCTTCAAATGAGTGGATTCTGCTATTTCAGCCACACCCGTCACTGACATTTGTATAAAATTGAGCACACAGCCATGCAATCTCCATAGACAAACATAGGCAGTAGAATGGCCTCACTGAAGAGCTCAGTGACTTACAACGTGGCACTGTCATAGGATGCCACCTTTCCAACAAGTCAGTTCGTAAAATGTCTGCCCTGCTAGAGCTGCCATATAAGTGCTATTGTTGTGAAGTGGAAACGTCTAGGATCAGCTCAGCCGCAAAGTGGTGTGCCACACAAGCCCACAGAACGGGACCGCCGAGTGCTGAAGCGTAAACATTGTCTGTCCTCGGTTGCAACAATCACTACCGAGTTCCAAACTGCCTCTGAAAGCAACGTCAGCACAATAACTGTTCGCCAGGAGCTTCATGAAATGGGTTACCATGGCCGAGCAGCTGCACACAAGCCTAAGATCACCATGCTCAATGCCAAGCGTCTGGAGTGGTGTAAAGCTTGCCGCCATTGGACTCTGGAGCAATGGAAACACATTCTCTGGAGTATGAATCACTCTTCGCCATCTGGCTGTCCGACAGACACATCTGGGTTTGGTGGATGCCAGGAGAACGCTACCTGCCCCAATGCATAGTGCCAACTGTAAAGTTTGGTGGAGGAGGAATAATGGTCTGGGGCTGTTTTTCATGGTTTGGGCTCGGCCCCTTAGTTTCAGTGTAGGGAAATCTTAACGCTTCAAACATCACCAGGATGTCACCGGGAGTCCCATAGGGCGACGCACAATTGGCCCAGCATCGTTTGGGTTAGGGGAGGGTTTGGCCGGTGGGGGGGCTTTACTTAGCTCATCTTGCTCTAGCCACTCCTTGTGGTGGGCCAGGTGCCTGCAGGCTGATTTCGGTTGTCAGTTGAACAGTGTTTCCTCCGGCACATTGGTGCAGCTGGCTTCCGGGTTAAGCGAGTTAAGCGTGTTAAGAAGGTCATGTTTCGGAGGACGCATGACCCGACCTCCAGAGCCCTTTAGGGAGTTGCAGCAATGAGACAAGATCGAAATTGGGGGGGAAAAGGGGACCAAAAAATAATCATAATAATAATAATGATGATTGATAAATAGCCTACTCAGGCTGCAGGTAAAACAGAGACAATGTTGTTATTTAACCATAGTGTGTGAATGGATGCATGTATGCATTGTTTGTGTGTGCATATGCATAAATACATGCATTGTGTGTGAGTACACATGTACTCAGTTCTCTCTCATTAACCCATATAAATGGAGGCTGTTGTATAAAATGCATACTCTACTGGTTGACTTACCACTACAACAACCCTGAGTACCAAACAGAGGCGAGACAGAGCCTACAGGACACTGTATGTGTGTGCGTGTGTGCGTGAGTGACTCAGAGCATCACCTACTTTTAGCCATGTTAGAAGTGGTTTGCTGCTATGCATTCTCCTCTTTGACAACCTTCTCTACTACCAGCATCTGAAACCAAAGAGCATCGGTGGTCAAGAGTTAACGAGCACTCACTCTCTTTTGTTAAGTTCATTCACCTTTCACACACACTCCGGTATTTACATTCACTCCTTTTAACACTCCCTGAGCTGTCCCTCACACCTTGTCACTTCCACTACTAACACACACACACACACATTTTGAAATGTACACTCTTCAAAGCTAATCTACTCCAGCATTGATTTTTTCCCACTTTGTTCCTCCTGTCCTCTCAGCTCTCTGTATCGGAGGAGGAGAACAGGGGCCATGTTCAGAGGGAGAGAGGGGAGAGAGAGAGAGAGAGAGAGAGAGAAAGGAGAGAGGGGGGAAGTGGAGATGGGAGAGTGAGAGGTACAAGAATAAGGGTTGATGGTTGAGTCGTGTTAGTTAGCACCTGCACTCACGAAAGTTAAAAATCTATCAATCACAGAGAGGAGGGGAGTAAAAAAGGGAGGGAGAAAGATAGGACACAAAGACCAAGGTTATCCCCTGTGGATTCTGCCTGAGCTTTTAGAGTGCTTGACCCCTTTGCTTTAGATGTCAAACTCATCAAAAACCTGTTGGATGTTGAGTGTATTTACGAAGAGCTGAATCTGTCCTGAAGGGAACCTCTGTCACCTCCAGCCTTGAGCTACAACACAACAACTCCTCTTCCATTCAGACGCCTCTGGGCCATGAACTTCTCCTGAACCAGAGGAGAACGACAGGAGAGGATAAGCTTTTCAAATGTAGAGGAGAGAGGTGATAGCAGGACCCGAGAGTGTCTTTCAGATCACAGACGACAACCACAGACAACTGTGTTGTGTTCCAGGGAGCTTTCTTGGATTCTGAAACCATCCATCTCTCAGTTTGGAAAGGTTACAAAGTATCCCCTGAGACCTTGGCTGCCCACTCCGGTCTCGTCATGCCACACCACAGATCAACAGGCGATAGAGAAGGCACCAATGGCTGCTTTCTGTTTTTGAGTCTCTCTCCTTTTCTTCATCACTCCCTCAGGCAACACCCTCACTCATCTAACACCTCGCTACACATGAAGAAATAGTCAATGCAGGCAAAGTGTAATAGCGGAGAGAAAAATAATCGATAGTCTCACATACAGTGGGGCAAAAAAGTATTTAGTCAGCCACCAATTCTGCAAGTTCTCCCACTTAAAAATATGAGAGAGGCATATAATTTTCATCATAGGTACACTTCAACTATGACAGACAAAATGAGGAAAAAAATCCAGAAGATCACATTGTAGGATTTTTAATGAATTTATTTGCCAATTATGGTGGAAAATAAGTATTTAGTCAATACTTTGTTATATACCCTTTGTTGGCAATGACAGAGGTCAAACGTTTTCAATAAGTATTCACAAGGTTTTCACACACTGTTGTTCGTATAAGTACACTGTACATACAATCGTCTGTCTGTCTGTCTGTCTGTCTGTCTGTCTGTCTGTCTGTCTGTCTGTCTGTCTGTCTGTCTGTCTGTCTGTCTGTCTGTCTGTCTGTCTGTCTGTCTGTCTGTCTGTCTGTCTGTCTGTCTGTCTGTCTGTCTGTCTGTCTGTCTGTCTGTCTGTCTGTCTGTCTGTCTGTCTGTCTGTCTGTCTGTCTGTCTGTCTGTCTGTCTGTCTGTCTGTCTGTCTGTCTGTCTGTCTGTCTGTCTGTCTGTCTGTCTGTCTGTCTGTCTGTCTGTCTGTCTGTCTGTCTGTCTGTCTGTCTGTCTGTCTGTCTGTCTGTCTGTCTGTCTGTCTGTCTGTCTGTCTGTCTGTCTGTCTGTCTGTCTGTATGTATGTATGTATGTATGTAAAGTCAGCAAAAATAAGAAACGTCCTCTCACTGTCAACTGCGTTTATTTTCAGCAAACTTAACATGTGTAAATATTTGTATGAACATAACAAGATTCAACAACTGAGACATAAACTGAACAAGTTCCACAGACATGTGACTAATAGGTATGAAATAATGTGTCCATAAACAAAGGGGGGTCAAAATCAAAAGTAACAGTCAGTATCTGGTGTGGCCACCAGCTGCATTAATTACTGCAGTGCATCTCCTCCTCAGGGCCTGCACCAGATTTGCCAGTTCTTGCTGTGAGATGTTACCCCACTCTTTCACCAAGGCACCTGCAAGTTCACAGACATTTCTAGGGGGAATGGCCCTAGCCCTCACTCTTTGATCCAACAGGTCCCAGACTTTCCCTGGTCACATCTGCAGTCCTCATGCCTCCTTGCAGCATGCCTAAGGCACGTTCAAGCAGATGAGCAGGAACCCTGTGCATCTTTCTTTTGGTGTTTAGAAAGGCCTCTTTAGTGTCCTAAGTTTTCATAACTGTGACATTAATTGCCTACCGTCTGTAAGCTGTTAGTGTCTTAACGACCGTTCCACAGGATCATTCATTGAAGAGCTCGGGTCTATTTTCTTGAATTTCCGCCTGACTGTTGCGCCCAAAGTAAACTGCCTGTTACTGTTATATGCATATAATTGGTATCACTGGATAGAAAACACTTTGAAGTTTTAGAAATGTTAAAATAATGTCTGAGGCTATAACACAATTGATATGGCAGGTGAAATTCTAAAGAAAAACCGACCAGAATCTTTACGTTCCAGGCTCTTATAATGGCAAGCTATGGGTCATATGCAATTCCATCTCCCAGATTGCAATTCCTATGGCTTCCACTAGATGTCAACAGCCTTTGTTTAAGGTTTCAGGCTTGTTTCTTCAAAAACAAGCAAGAATTTTGAGTTTTTGTACAAAGACTGGGTACAATATCAGTCTGTCGGCGTGCGAGGAAGAGGATGCGCTTACTAATTTTATGTTTCTATTGAACATACTACTTTCCGTATGAAATATTATAGTTTATTTACATTTTAGGATACCTGAGGATTAAATAGAAACGTAGTTTGACCTGTTTGAACAAATTTTAGTGGTAGCTTTTTGGACACATTTGTCTGGAAGTTGAATGAGCGGATAACTGAAATCGATGGCGCAAATATAACAGACCTTTTGGGATATAAAGAAGGATTTTATCTAACAAAACAACCATTCGTGTTGTAGCTGAGACCCTTGAGATTGCAAACAGAAGAAGATTTTCAAAAGTAAGTGATTTATTTAAATCGATATTTGGATGTCAGAAGGTGAATGCACCAATTTGTAAGTCGCTCTGGATAAGAGCGTCTGCTAAATGACTTAAATGTAAATGTAATGTGATTTTATGAAGCCTGTGCTGGTTTTAAAATATGTAGATGTGAGGCGCTGTCCTCAGACAATCGCATGCTATGCTTTTGCTGTTAAGCCTATTGTAAATCGGACAATGCAGTTAGATTAACAAGAATTTAAGCTTTTAAATTATATCAGATACTTGTATGTTCATAAATGTTTAATAATGTCCAATTTCACCGGATGTTGTTAACAGGTGTCCCGCTAATCTCCCCTCAGAAGATGTATGGTTCATTGAACAAGCATGGCAAACAGTGATGGAAACCTTTACAATGCAGATCTGTGAAGTTATTTGGATTTTTACCAATTATCTTTGAAAGACAGGGTCCTGAAAAAGTTTCTTTTTTGCTGAATTTATTTATACACTATCTAGCTGTGTCTGTTAGGATAGCTGCTTCAGGGATTAACTTTTTATTGTAATAACTGTTTATATGTTCAGTGGCAACCCTTCATTCAGGGCAGAGCCCCACCTCTTTAGATTAATATATATTTCAGGACCCTGTCTTTCATAGATAATTCCTAAAATCCAAATAACTTCACAGATCTTCATTGACAGGGTGGCTGGAGTCTTAGACAATTTTTCGAGCCTTCATCTGACACCGCCTGATATAGAGGTCATGGATGGCAGGAAGCTTGGTCCCATTGATGTCCTGGGCTGTATGCACTACCCTCTGTAGTGTCCTTGCGGTCGGTGGCAAAGCAGTTGCCCTACCAGGCAGTGATGCAACCAGTCAGGATGCTATCGATGGTGGAGCTGTAGAACTTTGAGTATCTGAGGACCCATTCTAAACCTTTTCAGTCTCCAGAGGGGGAATAGGTTTTGTCGTGCCCTCTTCACGACTGTCTTTGTGTTTTCACCATAATAGTTTGTTGGTGATGTGGACATCAAGGACCCTGAAGCTCTCAACCTGCTCCCGTACAGCCCCGTCAATGAGACGTGCTCGGTCCTCCTTTTCCTGCAGTCCACAATCATCTCCTTTTTATTGATCACGTTGAGGCAGAGGTTGTTATCCTGGCACCACACAGCAAGGTCTCTGACCTCCTCCCCATAGGCTGTCTCATCGTTGTCGGTGATCAGGCCTACCACTGTTGAGTTGTCAGCAAACTTAATGATGGTGTTGGAGTCGTGCCTGGCCATGCATGTTTTGGGTGAACAGGGATTACAGGATGGGACTGAGCACGCACCCCTAAGGGGCCCCTGTGTTGAGGATCGGCATGGCGGATGTGTTGTTACCTACCCTTACCACCTGGAGGCGGCCCATCAGGAAGTCCAGGATCCAGTTGCGAAGGGAGGTGTCTAGTCCCAGGGTCCTTAACTTTGTGGTGAGTTTTGAGGGCACCATGGTGTTGAACGCTGAGCTGTAGTCAACGAATAGCATTCTGACATAGGTGTTCCTTTTGTCCAGGTGGGAAAGGATAGTGTGGAGTGCAATAGAGATTGCATCATCTGTGGATCTATTGGGGCATTATGCAAATTGGAGTGGGTCTAGGGTTTCTGGGACAATGGTGTTGATGTGAGCCATGGCCAGCCTTTCAAAGCACTTCATGGCTACAGATATGAGGGCTATGGGTCGGTAGTCATTTAGGCAGTTTACCTTAGTGTTCTTGGGCACAGGGACTATGGTAGTCTGCTTGAAACATGTTGGTATTACAGACTCAGTCAGAGACAGGTTGAAAATGTCAGTGAAGACACTTGCCAGTTGGTCAGCTCATGCTCGGAGTACAGGTCCTGGTAATCGGCCTTGTGAATGTTCGGCTACGGAGAGCGTGATCACACAGTCATCTGGAACAGCTGATGCTCTCATGCATGATTCAGTGTTGCTTGCCTCGAAGCCAACATAGAAGTAATTTAGCTCATCTGGTAGGCTCGTGTCACTGGGCAGCTCCCGGCTGTTCTTCCCTTTGTCATCTGTAATAGTTTGCAAGCCCTGCCACATCAAACGAGCGTCGGAGTGTAGTACGATTCAATCTTAGTCCTGTATTTATGCTTTGCCTGTTTGATGGTTCGTCTGAGGGCCTAGCGGGATTTCCTATAAGCGTCCGGGTTAGAGTCCCGCTCCTTGAAAGTGGCAGATCTACCCTTTAGCTCAGTGCGGATGTTACCTGTAATCCATGGCTTCTGGTTTGGGTATGTACGTACCGTCACTGTGGGGACGACGTCATCGATGCACTTATTGATGAAGCCAGTGACTGATGTGGTGTGCTCCTCAATGCCATCGGAAGAATCCCTGAACTTATTCCAGTCTGTGCTAGCAAACAGTCCTGTAGCTTAGCATCTGTGTCATCTGACCACTTGAGTCATTGGTGCTTCCTGCTTTAGATTTTGCTTGTAAGCAGGAATCAGGAGGATAGAATTATGGTCAGATTTGGCAAATGGAGGTTGAGGGAGAGCTTTGTACGCGTCTCTGTGTGTGGAGTCAAGGTGGTCTAGAGTCTTTTTTCCCTCTGGTAGCACATTTAACATGCTGGTAGAGATGAGGTAAAACGGATTTAATGTTCCCTGCATTAATGTCCCCGGCCACTAGGAGCACCGCCTTTGAATGAGCGTTTGCCTGTTTGCTTATGGCCTTATACAGCTCAATGAGTGTGGTCTTAGTGCCGGCATCGGTTTGTGCTGGTAAATAGACAGCTACAAAAAAATATAGATGAAAACTGTCTTGGCAAAAAGTGTGGTCTATAACTTATCATGAGATACTCTACCTCAGGCGAGCAAAACCTTGAGACATCCTTAAAAATATTACATTTCGTACACCAGCTATTGTTTTCAAATATACACTGCCACCCCTTGTCTTACCGGAGCCAACTGTTCTATCTTGCCGAAGCAGCGTAACCCCCGCCAGCTGTATTTTATCCATGTCGTCATTTAGCCACGACTCGGTGAAACATAAGATATCACAGTTTTTAATGTCCCATTGGTATGAAATTCCTGATCGTAGCTCGTCTATTTTGTTATCCAATTATTGTACGTTGGCTAATAGGACTGATGGTAGAGGCAGATTACCCACTCGCCGTTGGATGCTTACAAGGCTCCCCGACCTACGTTCCCGATATCTCTGTCTCTTTCTCATGCGAATGACAGGGATGTGGGCCTTGTCAGGTGTCTGAAGTAAATCGTTTGCGTCTGAATCGTTAAAGAAAAAATCTTCGTCCAGTACGAGGTGAGTAATCGCTGTCCTGATATCCAGAAGCTCTTTCCGGTCACAAAAAATACATTACAAATAACGTGAAAAAAACATGCACAATAGCATTGGTTGGTTAACCTCTCTAGGGTACGTGGACTAGCGTCCCACCTCGTCAAGAGCCAGTGAAACTGCAGGGCCCAAATTCAAAACAACAGAAATCCCATAATTAAAATTCCTCAAACATACAAGTATTTTACTCCATTTTAAAGATACACTTGTTGTAAATCCAGCCACAGTGTCCGATTTCAAAAAGGCTTTACAACGAAAGCACACCAAACGATTGTTAGGTCAGAGCCAAGTCACAGAAAAACACAGCCATTTTTCCAGCCAAATAGAGGAGTCACAAAAAGAGATCAAATTAATCACTAACGTTTGATGATCAGATGAGACTCATAGGACTTCATGTTACACAATACATGTATGTTTTGTTCAGTAAAGTTCATATTTATATAAAAAAAATCTGAGTTTACATTGGCGCGTTATGTTCAGTAGTTCCAAAACATCCGGTGATTTTGCAGAGAGCCACATCAATTTACAGAAATACTCATAATAAACCTTGCTAAAACTTACAACTGTTATGCATGGAATTTTAGATCCGCTTCTCCTTCATGCAACTGCTGTGTCAGATTTTTTTAAACTTCACGGAAAAAGCACACCATGGAATAATCTAAGTACAGCGCTCAGAGACCAAAACAACCCAAACAGATATCCACCAAGTTGTGTAGTCAACAGAAGTCAGAAATAGCATTATAAATTTTCACTTACCTTTGATGATCTTCATCAGAATGCACTCCCAGGAATCCCAGTTCCACAATAAATGTTTGTTTTGTTCGATAATGTCCATCATTTATGTCCAAATACCTCCTTTTTGTTCGCGCGTTTAGCCCAGTAATCCAAATTCATGACGCGCGATCACTAGGTGCAGACGAAAAGTCAAAAAGTTCCGTTACAGTCCATAGAGACATATCAAACGATGTATAGAATTAATCTTTAGGATGTTTTTAACATTAAATCTTCAATAATGTTCCAACCGGAGAATTCCTTTGTCTGTAGAATTGCAATGGAACGCAAGCTAACTATCACGTGAACGCGCGTGGCCAGCTCATGCCTCTCTGGCAGACCTCTGACTCATTCCCCTCTCATTTGCCCCCACTTTGCAGTAGAAGCATCAAACAAGGTTCTAAAGACTGTTGACATCTAGTGGAAGCCTTAAGAAGTGCAATATGACCCCATAGACACGGTGTATTCGATAGGTAAAGAGTTGAAAAACTACAAACCTCAGATTTCCCACTTCCTGGTTGGATTTTTTATCCGGTTTTTGCCTGCCATATGAGTTCTGTTATACTCACAGACATCATTCAAACAGTTTTAGAAACGTCGGAGTGTTTTCTAACTCAATTCTACTAATTATATGCATATTCTAGCTTTTATGGCTGAGAAGCAGGCAGTTTAATTTGGGAACGCTTTTCATCCAAAATTCCCAATGCTGCCCCCTACCCTAGAGAAGGTAAGAGCCTGTAAAACAGCAGGGATCTCCTCTGGAGCCACTCTCACACTCCTCCGGCGCCACTGTCACACATATATACACAGTACCAGTCAAAGGTTTGGACCCACCTACTCATTCAAGGGTTTTTCTTTATTTTTACTATTTTTTACATTGTAGAATAATAGTGAAGACGTCAAAACTATGAAATAATACATATGGAATCATGTAGTAACCAAAAAAGTGTTAAACAAATCAAAATATATTTTAAGTAACCACCCTTGCATTGATGACAGCTTTGCACACTCCTGGCATTCTCTCAGCCAGCTTCATGAGGTAGCCACCTGGATTGAATTGCAATTAACAGGTGTGCTTTGTTAAAAGTTCATTTGTTGAATATCTTTCCTTCTTAATGCGTTTGAGCCAATCAGTTGTGTTGTGACAAGGTAGGGTTGGAATATAGAAGATAGCCCTATTTGGTAAAAGACCAAGTCCATATTAAGGCAAGAATAGCTCAAATAAGCAAAGACAAATGACAGTCCATTACTTTTGAGACAAGGTCAATCCTAAAAATTAAGAACTTTGAAAGTTTCTTCTCTTCCTGGGGTCCAGCAAAATTAAGGCAGTTCACACGATTTTAAAAACATAAGAATAGATTCACAGATTTCACAACAAAATGTGTGTCCTCAGGCCCCTATTCCACCCCTACCACATACCTACAGTAGAAAATCCATGTGTGTGTGTGTGTGTGTATAGTATGCATGTTATCATGTGTGTGTATGTATGCATGTGTTTGTGCCTATATTTGTGTTGCTTCACAGTCACCGCTGTTCCATAAGGTGTAGCTACAGTTGTATCAATATGTTTTGAGCATGACAGTTTACAATCCAGGGTTACTGTAAGCAGTTTAGTCACCTCAACTTGCTCAATTTCCACATTATTTATTACAGGATTTAGTTGAGGTTTAGGGTTTAGTGAATGATTTGTCCAAAATACAATGCTTTTAGTTTTAGAAATATTTATGAATAACTTATTTCTTGCCACCCACTCTGAAACTAACTGCAACTCTTTCAATTGTTGTAGTAGCTGACATGTATAGAGTTCAGTCATCCACCAGTGGCATGTCATTAGTAAAGATTGAAAAAAGTAATGGGCCTAGACAGTTGCCCTGAGGAATTCCTGATTCTACCTGGATTATGTTGGAAAGGCTTCCATTAAAGAACACCCTTTGTGT
Organism: Oncorhynchus gorbuscha; assembly: GCF_021184085.1. NCBI lineage: Eukaryota > Metazoa > Chordata > Actinopteri > Salmoniformes > Salmonidae > Oncorhynchus > Oncorhynchus gorbuscha. The sequence continues at coordinate 35,810,068 of NC_060195.1, read as the reverse complement.
TCTGTTAGACAGGTAACTCCTTATCCACAATTTAGCAGGTGTAAAGCCATAACATTCGTTTTTCGAGCAGCAGACTATCATCAATAATGTCAAAAACCGCACTGAAGTCTAACAAAACAGCCCCCTCAATCATCAATTTCTCTAAGCTAATCATCAGTTATTTGTGTAATGTCCTTCCCTATAAGCATGATGAAAGTTTGTCTATTTGTTTACTTTAAAATAGTATTGTATATGGTCAAACACCATTTTGTCCAAAAGGCTGATTAGTTGGCTATTTGAGCCAGTAAAGCAGCGGAATTACTTTTGCTTCCCTCGAAGCCTAGGGTTACACACATTCTAGTAGGCTTAAATTGAAAATATGGCAAATTGGAATGGCAATATCGTCTGCTATTATCCTCAGTAAATGTTCATCCAAGTTGTCAGACCCCAGTGGCATGTCATTGATAGACATCAATCGTTTTCTCACCTCTTTCACACTCACTTTACGGAATGCAAAATTACAATGCTGGTATTTCATAATTTGGTCAGATATACTTGGATGTGTAGTGTCAGTGTTTGTTGCTGACATGGCATGCCTAAATGAGCTAATCTTGCCAATGAAAAAATAATTCAATGTAGTTGGCAATATCAGTTGGTTTTGTGATGAATGAGCCTTTTTCCCAGAATTTCATTTAAGGTGCTCCAAAGCTTTTTACTATCATTCTTTATATAATTTCTTTATTTCATAGTGTAGGGTTCAAGTCCGGGCTCTCGCTGGGCCACTCAAGGACATTCAGGGACTTACCTAGGTGTCTGGCTAGACTGTAAACTCTCCTTCCAGACTCATATCAAACATCTCCAATCGAAAATCAAATCTTGAGTCGGCTTTCTATTCCTCAACAAAGCCTCCTTCACTCACGCCGCCAAACTTACCCTAGTAAAACTGACTATCCTACCGATCCTCGACTTCGGCGATGTCATCTACAGAATTGCTTCCAACACTCTACTCAGCAAACTGGATGCAGTTTATCACAGTGCCATCCGTTTTGTCACTAAAGCACCTTATACCACCCACCACTGCGACCTGTATGCTCTAGTCGGCTGGCCCTCGCTACATATTCGTCGCCAGACACACAGGCTCCAGGTCATCTACAAGTCCATGCTAGGTAAATCTCCGCCTTATCTCAGTTAACTGGTCACGATGGCAACACCCACCCGTAGCACGCGCTCCAGCAGGTGTATCTCACTGATCATCCCTAAAGCCAACACCTCATTTGGCATTGCAAAAATCACTGAAGTTGGAGACTTATATCTCCCTCACCAACTTCAAACATCTGCTATCTGAGCAGCTAACCGATCACTGCAGCTATACATAGTCTATCGGTAAATAGCCCACTCATTTTTACCTACCTACATTGTCCTTGATCCTGACTAGTCTCCCAGTGCCGTTGAAAAACATCCCCACAGCATGATGTTGCCACCACCATACTTTTCCATAGGGATGGTGTCAGGGTTCCTCCAGACGTGATGCTTGGCATTCAGACCAAAGAGTTCAATCTTGATTTCATCAGACCAGAAAATATTGTTTATCAAGGTCTGACAGTCTTTAGGTCCCTTTTGGCAAACTCCAAATGGGTTTTCATGTGCATTTTACTGAGAAGTGGCTTCTGTCTGGCCACTCTACCATAAAGGCCTGATTGGTGGAGTGCTGCAAAGATCACTGTCATGTTGGAAGTTTCTCCCACGGAGGAACTCTAGAGCTCTGTCAGAGTGACCATTGAGTTCTTGGTCATCTCCCTGACCAAGGCCCTTGCTCAGGTTGGCTGGGTGGCCAGCTCTAGGAAGAGTCTTGCTGGTTCCAAACTTCTTCCATATAAGAATGATGGAGGCCACTGTGTTCTTGGGGACCTTCAATGCTGCAGACATTTTTTGGTACCCTTCCCCAGATCTGTGTCTTGACACAATCCTGTCTCAGAGCTCTATGGACAATTTCTTCAACATCATGGCTTGATTTTTGCTCTGACATGCACTATCAACTGTGGGACCTTATATAGACAGGTGTGTGCCTTTCCAAATCATTTAGAGCTTGATTGGCTCAGTGTCATGTCACTCATCGGGACCCTACGTCACTGCAAAATCTATACAGAGAGCTCGAAAATTCAAGCCCCTTGGGTGCTGCCATAGAGTTACATTAGAAGTTGCCATCCAAGAAGGCTCAAGGTCATTGGCCACAGATAAAATCAAATCAAATCACGTTATATCTATCGAATATTGTATGAGTGTTCATTGTCTGCTTATATTCCCCTTTATTTATCCTACGGTTCAGACTTAGTGTAAAGGGAGAATACTGTAAGAACAGCCCATGTTCTGAATTCCGCCACTGTTCATTTCAAAAGTGCTGTATAAATAGTTATATTGACTACGTCCAACCTAGCTCGCTTATTAATTGTGTTAATCGAAATTACAGATTTTGTCTCCCGCTCGTCATCCCCTTATGCCATAGTTTGTACATCTCAATTGTTAGTAGAAACCACATTTGTTTAAGCAAGTCAGCCATATCAGCTATGTTTTTCTTTTTTAAAGGTAGTAAATTAGACAAAGTGCCCTTATTTTATGACTTTTTGCAAATTATATCAGTTTCCCACATCGATTCAACATCATCACAGATTTGTTTTAGTTGAAACATGGGAACAACGTTGATTCAACCAGTTTTTGCATAGTGGGGATAGACAGAGCCTGAGACACAGAGAGCGAGAGAGACAGACACAGAGAGAGAGAGAGAGAGAGAGAGAGAGAGAGACACAGAGAGAACTCATTCACCAATTACCATTGTGCCACAGACTCAACTTCCATCCTGGAACTACATATCAGATGGGAGTGTTCATGGTTTTTTATTTAACCTTTATTTAACCAGGTAAGACCCATTGGAGGCTAAAAACCTATTTTGCGAGCGCGACCTTGCAAGAGGGCAAATGTACTTGTCAGTTCAACACTGCACGTATCAAGACATTAGACTTACATCACATATTTATTTCCCATTTCTGGTGGCACAAGAGACTGTTTCATGTTTTTCTGAGCACTTGTTTGGAAGGGTCGTCAAATGTGGGGTTTGAGTGCCCCCTAGTGCTGAGTACAGATATAACTGTATAATCTTTAAAAACTGCACGTCGGCTGCGGCACACACTCAGATCACAATCAATCATCTATAATAGATCAAATATCTAAATGGAGCCCTAAATTACCCAGTCTAACTGTTTTAGATATGATTTGTGATAGCCGTTATCCCTGCAAATATAACCACCACAAAGCATCAGTCAATCTACTCGTATAAACATGGTAAGCGCTTCATTCAGTGGTTTTAAAACTCTGTTTCTCTTTTTCATACATTTTGGCTGACTTTAGTAGCCTACATCATCAACCAAATGTCTAAGTAATGTCAGATCACATTCATTGTGTATCAGTCTGTAAACGGAGAGTCCACTAAAAGTCAATTAAAATGACTGAGGGCTCTTTTATGATGAATGATTAATGAAGCCAAAGGTTAGTGTTAGACAATGTGGCAAGTCAATGGCCGTTGGCCATAACCTGCATACGCGCAAACATACACACACACTTATAGTCAGAAAATATGTGCCACTAATGCTTTATCAGCATGTTCAAGGCAATGGCTTGACAAATCATGAGGAAATGCTCCAATGTTGAGTAGGCTACTACTGGTCATTAATAAACCACTCACGAGGACCAGAGGTCAGGTATGTTTAACATGTTTAACATCGGATTTTAGTTGTTATCAAACTGAATCTTTCTCTTGTATAATTGTGTGGCAGGCAGCTACACTATGCATGTGTGTCTGTGTATAGGTACAGAACCAAACTTCATGAAGATAAATTAGCTCCCTCTCCCTCCCCTCCTTGACAGTCTTATTTTTCCTAATGTTTCCTAAGATCTAAAAGCCCTTTCAGGATGGGAGAAGAGGAATGAATACATGTTTCTCGTGTCAGACCAACGAGCAATAATTAGCGCCGAGTGGCTGAACCATAAGCTTTCCTTTCAAAAGAAACACATTCTTCATGTTCAAACGCTTAACACACACGTCGTGGGTAGCAGGTTTCTCTGTTGGAGCTAGCACTGTGGAACGTGCTCGTTAGGGTAAGGATCTGCTGTATGCCCTCTGAGTCCTCCTGTTCTCCTGCTCGGCTCAGCAGGAATCCATCCCAGACAGGCTTCAGAAAGACACTAATTACAGAAATCTCTGCTATGGTACTGTAAGCTGTTAGCATGCTGAGGGGAGCGGAGCTCTGCCTGCTCATCCTGCGATGAGGGGACGGGAAGGTGAGACCGAGGTAAAAAATCTCATTTACAACATGTTCTTGTTATAGCTGGTTGTCTCCCTAAATCCTATACTGTAAGTGGCATGATCAGGCCATTGTTTCGGTGGCAACTCATCATTCAGGGCAGGGGGCTTGCCTGTTTTGCATGTTCTTTTGGCATTGATAAGTGTCACCTATCCATTTGCAAACAATGTAAAAAAAATATATAGATAATTTAGTTAATAAAGCCGCATACAAAGCTGGTGTCTTTTTTATTTTCTTGAGTAAAGCAGCTCCAAAATGCAGGTGTTTCAGCCTAGCTCAGTGCTTTCTATGGTGGTGGGGCAAGCCAGCAGAAAATACGGAGCGTAGCGCCGTGACTGGTTCAGTGTTCTGTCACTCATGGGGAAACTACGTCACCGGAAAGTCTAAGGGGAGAAAATTCTAGTCCTTTGGCTGCTACCATAGAATTACAATAGAAGTGCCCATCCAAGAAGGCTCAAGGTCATTGGCTACAGATAACATGACGTCAAATCACATTATATGTACAGTAGCTTTGATTGGACTGATCATGTCAATATCATACTTTCAAAATCTTAGCTAGCAGTCAGCATCATGAATCAAGTCAACAATCTACTGGCAAATCCTTTTTAATCCTTGTCATATGAAGAGAAGTAATGAAGAGAAATTATAGTTAAAGCGTATCGGTGCTCATTGGCCATTGGACATCAACGTTATACAACAAGTTGGAAATCGCAAATTCAACAATGAGTGGTTCGGAAGGAATCAGTGACAGTGGCTGTGTGGTCCCAAATCTGGGATTAAGGGGCTCTTTTTAAAATGTAAAATGGTAAACATTCAACATTGTGTCACATCTACTCCCATCCGGTGTTCGACGCTCCCAGTATACTAACCACAGGTCCTGGCAACCATCATTACGCACAACTGGCATTAATCATTACGTGCACCTGCACGTCATCATGAGGCACACACTTGGACTCCATTACCTCACTCATTACCTCCCCTATATCTGGCACTCCCTTAGGTTCCTTCCCCAGTCAGTATTGATCCTGTGTTTATTCAAAGACGTTACTGTTATGTTGTCGCGGTCCATGTTTGTTGTTTTATTAAATGTTTCACCAGCACCTGCTTCTCGACTCACAGCGTCTTCGTTACAGAATAGTGACTCAAACAATGGAAGCCGCAGGAGAACAAAATATCTCCCAGACGGTCAACGAGCAGGGATACCTTCTACATCAACAGCAGGAACAGCTGGCACAACTGGGGATGGCTATGGGAGAGGTTCTTCGCATTGTGCAACGTCTCGAACATACCCGGGAGGATTTGCCATCAACTAGCAGAGGATACTCTACAACCAGTGGACCCAGCACAACAGCCCATTCATCAACCCGCTCAGGTCAGCGATGCCCGTTTGTCCCTCCCGGATAAATATGATGGCACCCCATCTAAATACAGTGGCCTTCTACTTCTACTTTCTGGCTCCTCTACTTTACTCACAAGAGGGGAGTGCCCACCACCAAGAGGTCCAAGATTGCCAGAGTTATTTCTCTGCTGACTGGGCGGGCGTTGGAGTGGACCACAGCCATTTGGGAGAGAGGAGAGGAGGAGCTAGAGATTCATAAGAGGGGTTCATGGCTCTGTTTAAATGTATCTTCAATCATTCCCCAGAGGGCTTGGAGGGGGGTGAGTGTCTACTTCAATTACGGCAGGGGAACCAGACTGCTGCAGAGTACGCGTTCACCTTCCAGACAGTAGCAGCATCCAGCAGATGGAACGAGCCGACGCTTCGTACCCTATTCAGAAGAGGTCTGCGCGAGGAGGTCCAGACGGAACTGGCCTGTCAAGATGACAAGCTCTCCTTGGACGCGCTCATTGCAATGGCCATCCGTCTGGATAACCTACTCTGGGAGCATCTGAAATGTCATCGCTTCTCTCCCTCCCTCAGTGAACACTGAATCAGAGCCTGAACCCATGGATATAGAGGTCACACACCTCCCCACGGCAGACCGACACAGACAGAGACAGCTGGGGCTATGTCTGTATTAGGGTCAAGGAGGGCACCAGCTCCAGTGGTGTCCGGTGCTTCCTAATCCGGGATCCACAAGAGCAGAGGGACAGTCACTTGATCTTCCACCTCCTGGGGCACAAGTGAGTGTTCCATCTTCATCACTCTCTGCTAAACTCTTTTTGGTGTCCATCACCCTAGTTGACTGTCTCTCATGTACAGTGTCTACAGCGTTAGTGGATTCCGATGCCACGGGGAACTTTATTGACCAGACCCTTGTCTCTCTTAACATCATCTCATACCCCCTCTCAGCTTCTTTCCCGGTTAGTACACACATCACACAACCACTCACCCTCACCGTGGAGTTCATGCATCAGGAGAACATTCCCTTCTTCATTACCAGCGCACCAGTTCACAAGATCATCGTCAACCTCCCTTGGCTACAACGCCATAACCCCACCATCTCATGGTTCAGGATGAGAATCACAGACTGGTCACCCAAATTCCTGAGGATCTGCATCCCCATCCCCTGTGGTTCCATGTTGGTTGAGAGTTCTGTGGTTGCCCTTCAGTCCAACATCCAGGAGATATACCAGGACCGGCGGGAGGTATTCTCCAATACCCACGCCACCCATCTTCCTCCTCATCGTCCCTGGGACTGTGCCATCAACCTGCTTGCAGGTTCAGCGCCTCCACACAGACATATCTACCCTCTGTTGATGGCTGAGACCCAGGTCATGGAGGATTACTTCCAAGAGGTGCTCCAACAAGGTTTAATTCACATGTCCACTTCTCCTGCATCAGCTGAATTCTTCTTTGTGGCCAAGAGTGATGGAGGGTTACACCCATGCATTGATTACAGAGGACCCAATGAAATCACCACGAAGTATCGATACCCTCTACCATTGGTGCTGGCAGTCATTGAACAGCTCCGCAGGGCCCGTTTTTTTTACCAAACTGGACCTGAGGAGTGCATACAATCTCATCCACATCCAGGAGGGGGATGAGTGGAAGACTGTGTTTTGCACAATGTCTGGTCACTACGAGAACTTGATGGTGCCATTTGGCTTAGCCAATGGTCCATCAGTGTTCCAGGCACTCATTAACGAGGTGTTCAGGGACATGCTCAGACGCCAGGGGGTCCTGTATATCGGTGAAATCCTGGTCTACTCGGCTACCCTGGAGGATTACATTACTCACATTCGAGCAGTCCTGAAACGCCTCCTGGCTAACCACCTGTTCGTCAAGGCTGAGAAGTGCCAATTTCATCAGAGGGCTGTCTCCTTCCGAGGCTACAAAATCAGCCCACAGGGAGTGAGGATGGACGACAAGAAGGTAGATGTGGTCAGGTCATGTCCGGTCCCAACCACCATAAAGGGGTTGCAACGTTTTTTGGGGTTTGCCAACTTATACCGCTGTTTCATCAAAAACTTCAGCTCTGTCATCCCTCCTCTCTCCTTAAGGGTGGTCCCCGTAGGTTGGTGTGGAGCCCAGCAGCCAACAAGGCCTTCTGTCTACTCAAGGGATGTTTCACCTCCTCCCCAGTGCTTAAACACCCAGATCCCACAATATTCTTTGTGGTGGAGGTGAATGCTTCAGAGGTGGGTATGGAGGCAGTTCTGTCTCAACGACAGGGTAATCCACATAAATTGTACCCGTGTGCATATTACTCTAAGAAACTTAGAGGAATGACGACGTCAGTGATCGTGAGCTCCTGGCGCTGAAGTTGGAATTAGAGGAGTACAGACACTGGCTGGAGGGTGCCAAGGAACCATTCATCATCCTGACCGACCAACGGAACCTGGAGTATATATGCACAGCGAGGAGGCTGAATCCATGCCAAGCAATGTGGGCCCTTTTCTTCAACAGGTTTGACTTAAAGCTGACCTATCGCCCAGGTTCAAAGAACACCAAAGCCGATTCCCTGTCCTGTCTCTACAATTCAGGAGATGGGGCTGTCCAGAATGCACCTATAATCCCATTCTCATGAGTCATAGCCCCTGTGGTCGGGGACGCAGATGTGGACATCCATCAGGCTCTGGGGAGGGAACCCACACCCAGCAACTGACCTCCTGAGCGCATCTACATTCCTACAGGGATAAGGGACCGGTTACTGACCTTGGCACACACAGCTGTCGTTGCTGGACATCCAGGTATTTCTCGTACTACTCAATCCATCTCTAAGAAATACTGGTGGCCCACCTTGGCACAGGATGTCACTCGTTATGTTCTATTGTGTTATCAGATTTAATGTGTTAATCCTATATTCATTTCACATTTCCACAAACTTCAAAGTGTTTCCTTTCAAATGGTATCAATAATATGCATATCCTTGCTTCAATGCCTGAGCTACATGCAGTTAGATTTGGGTATGTCATTTTAGGTGAAAATTGAAAAAAAGGATCTGATCCTTAGGTAAACATACTGTACTGTACACTACAGACAGACCCCAACTTGCATCACCAAGACAGTGTGTTCGTTTTCCAATTCATTGTTTAATAGGCCTGTTTTTCAGGCTGAAAGGTGAGAGATACTATCGCTGGGGTGATCTTATTTTAATTTGTTTTTAATGTGTCTGTCTCTTTCTGCCAAGCAGCTGTACTTACAGAGCCATTGTCTCCCTACAAGAAGCGAGATTAAGACTTAATCCGTTTTGCCACCAGAAGCCCTGTGTCGGGAGCAAAGAGACAAGGACATTCGTCTTAATTCAGCCACGCACCTGTCAGCATTACACACACACAATATTCCATCTCCTACGTGCCAACATGAGCAGCACCTTTTTCTCTACTTTAGCTCCTGTTCTCTCCATTTCTGAAACAGACAAAAAGTGTGCAGGCAACAAGGAACCTGTTATCTCCTATTTTAAGCGTATTCTGCTGTTCATAAAAATATGACATAAATGCAGGTATTTCAAGGCAGGATTGCTGCACTGCAAATCCCATGTCTGTAATTAATCTGGAGTAAACTTTACTGAAGACTCTAATGTTAGGTTATGTAACAACATTAGATAAGTTAGTTCCACTTTATCATCATCCAATAAGAATTGGGCTTCTCAGTATTGCAAACCAATAGATCAGGGATGGACAGGCCCTCGGATCAATTGAAAAAAATAAAAACAATTGAAACTCAGTCGGGGTCTCGACTTGCAAGTTAGAATAGTAAAATACACAAAGTGCAATTTCAAAATTTGGTTGCGCATCAGCAGTTTCTCTTGTTATGTCAGCCACTGAATAAGCCCATGTCAGCTAAACATTTTTAGATTGGTAAATTAGTCTAGTGGCCAGCTATCTAAATGTTGTAATCATGGTCGAATTACCGGTCTGGAAGCCCCCACAGATTTCTCAGTCTCACTCAGATATCATATTAAAAACGGTCAACATTTCTCTCCACCCTATGGCAAAATGTGTAGAATTGCATAAAATTATAATGAAAATGTAGAATTACATGAAATTAGTTATAAAATTGCAAAATCTTCTCTCACCCATGGCAAAATGTGTACAATTGCACAAAATGTACTCTAAAACTGTAAAAATATCTCTCCGCTGCCAAGAGGGAGGGCAGATAAAACGTTTTGCTCGAAATGTGGGTATGCAAACCCACGAGCAACTGCAGCACCTCATGATGAGCAGATTTTTGGGGGGTGGCCCCCACCCCCATCAAAGTTGCCCACCCTGCCATAGGTTATCTGTCATGTCCAACATGCATGGCCAGAGTAGGGAGAGGAAAACATGCATGGCCAGGGAGACATTCTGAACAGAAGTATTCAACCACACTCACACATGTTTGGTCTCCCCCTGGCTGCTGGTGGCTGGATGAGATGTGGACCAGGTGACGGTAGATGCTGTGGTGTTGGTGACAGCAGCAGCTGTTCGCCGTTGGTGTTCTCCCTCCAGCAGCAGATCGAGAGCGAACTGGAAGCTTCATTTTTAAGGAGGTCAGGTAGCCCATTAGTTAATCAGGCCTGGGTGTGACAGGCAGGACAACTCCAGTCTCCAAGGACACCAGCCAAGGAGAGGAGTCTACAATTGGAAAGCACAAAAGGAGGCACAGCAAAACATAGAAATTCAACAAACCATAGAAATAAATGCAACATTTTAATAAGATGAGCAAAATATGTTGAATAAAAGATCAACACAAACTCAAAATAAAAGTAATAAATACACATAAAGGGGTAAACCAGGAAGGGCAACACGTGACATGTTCTGGGTCAAGCTGTTTGTAGAAAGCTTTTTGTCCAAAATTCCAGTTGTTGACATAACACTAAAGTACATTGAGTGAGCACGTTGGAGTAGGGAGCATGAAAATACTCCGTGCTATCGGGAATCCTTGGGACGTCACTACACAGTTGACGTTAATTAAATATGTTAGTGTCAGGGTTGCCATGTCCGTGATTTTCCTGAAATTGGGCTACTTTGAAAACAATGTCGCGGGTGAAAATGTATGGGTCGCGTGTTGCGGGTTTTTGGGCTACTTCTAAATTGCACCGCTGCCGCCAAAGCAATTTCTTACAAGTATATATTTAATTGTGACCTGCTGATTGTCAGGCAGTGAGGCAGTGAATGAGTGAGAGGTGGGGAGGGGAGGGCTATCACTGGAGTTATTGCAAATCAATTTGTGCCTCTTGTGCAGACTACCTGGAGCTTCCAAATGGGTTGAATAAATAGCCTATAACTTCAGTGTATTATTGGAGTTGTGTGTTATTATGCTATTATTAATAGCCATGTTTAGTTAATGAAATTGGAAGTTATCAATTGTGATCATGGTCACAGTTCTATCGCAATTGCTGATCAACTGTTGTTAGAATGCATTAGATTGAAAGTAACGGTCAATCAGATTGGGCTACAGGTTTTTTTTAAATGCTTGGGGAACAACTACTAGAAGGCTCGGAGCGAGTGACTTTTCTTTGAAACGCTATTACCGCACGCTAACTAGCTAGCCATTTCGGTTACACCAGCCTCATCTCGGGAGTTGATAGGCTTGAAGTCATAAACAATGCAATGCTTGACGCACAAAGAGCTGCTGGCAAAACGCAACGAAAGCGTTGTTTGAATGATTGTTTATGCGCCTGCTTCTGCCTACCATCGCTCAGTCAGATACTTAGATACTTGTATGCTCAGTCAGATTATATGCAACGCAGGACACGCAAGATAATATCTAGTAATATCATCAACCATGTGTAGTTAACTAGTGATTATGATTGATTGTTTTTTATAATATAGGTTTAATGCTAGCTAGCAACTTACCTTGGCTTACTGCGTAACAGGCAGTCTCCTTGTGAAGTTATTGCGTTGGACTAGTTAACTGTAAATTTGCAAGATTGGATCCCCCGAGCTGACAATGTGAAAATCTGTCGTTCTGCCCCTGAACGAGGCAGTTAACACACCGTTCCTAGGCCGTCATTGAAAATAAGAATGTGTTCTTAACTGACTTGCCTAGTTAAATAAAGGTATAAAAATACAAATAAAATACAGATTTCCGATTGTTATGAAAACGTGAAATCGGCCCTAATTAATCGGCCATTCCGATTAATCGGTCGACCTCTACATTTTACTTTTGATACCTAAATATATTTGAGCAATTCCATTTACTTTTGATACTTAAGTATATTTAAAAACAAAATACTTTTAGACTTTTACTCATAGTATTTTACTGGGTGACTTTCACTTTTGCAAGTATGACAATTGGGTAGTTTTTCCACCATTTCAAACACTCAGCAAAATGGCTCCAACACGGCAGGAGTAGAGTCAGACTCGGGTTAAAAAGGTGACCTTACCTCATGGCCTATAACGGTTATGTCACCTTTACTTCACGCCTTAAGTTTACCTACCTGTTTAACTCCGTTTCCTGCCTCGTTGAAGTAGTGTTTCTGAGTCGTTACAGTCAAAGGTTAAAAGGTGAAGGCTGATTGAAGCTATGAAGGCACAGATCAGAATCAGAGAGGGGTTGAGTTATTTTAGGTTCCATCATGTCAGTAAAAGCAGGTCACGGTGATAGAAGTCCCTGTACCTCTCTGTAACCAAACAACTAACAGTACACTGATCTATAGTGGGGCTGAGGGGGTTTCATAACTAGCTACATTCACCCACTAATGGTAAATCCTCAGAGGAAGGAATGTGTTTTGTTTTAATTCCACTAGTGGATTAAACTATTATCTAATGACGAGGGGAAGGAAGAAACTAAAATAGTTTTTTCCCCCCTCTGGCGCACTGCCTGTTTTAATGAGATTAGGGTTACATAATGTGTTACCACTCGAGGTTTCGTTATTAAGAATGTGCACACACACACTCAGAAACACTCTGAAAGTGTGGTGGCCAGGCCAGGCAATTTTCAGCTGTTCCCCCTCACATCTCCCTCCCATTCATGGGCAGGAGTACAAGGGGCATTTGGGGTAAATCCTCTGGGGTTGGGAGGCAGCCAAAATGTATAAACCATCAGCATTCAATGTATTCAAAATTAGGATTAGGAGAATGATCTTTTCATTTGACTACCCGACTGACTAATCTCTTCCATACTCCCATCCTTCATTTGATAATTGCCTGGAGCAGTCATGTGATTGTCTCATTCCACGCTGATGTCACCAACATTCCAAAGGAGAGATTCTGTTCTCCAATTGAAATGTAGGCCTGTAGATAGATAGGCAGGGCCTGCTGTGCTGTTTTTTAAATGGAGAACAATTGAGTTCTACAGAATAAATGAGTAGGCCTACATACCGATTGTTGAAACGATTTCCTTCGTCTTTTTTTGCTCTCCTCTAGGGAGATGTAACGTATGTATGGACAACTGACTACAGAGATAAAAATCATGTTCTTCCGTAGTTGAATAACTTGAGTCAAACAAAATATGCACTCCACTGGCATCACCAGCTACAGTATCTTTAACCTTGTGTTTTGGAAACACCAACACTCGGATGCCACATATCATACAGTGCATTCTGAAAGTATTCAGACCCCATCACTTTTTTCAAAATGTTGTTAAAAATGGAATAAATGTTTATCTCCAATCTACACACACAACCCCATAGTGACAAAGCAAAAACAGGTTCATTTTTTCTAATTTATTCAAAGTAAATGCGTTACAGCCTTATTCTAAAATTGATTCAAATGTTTTCTTTCATCAATCGACACACAATACCCCACAATGACAAAGCAAATGTATTAAAAATGTAAAAATATCACATTTGCACAAGTATTCAGACCCTTTACTCAGTACTTTGTTGAAACACCTTTGGCAGAGATTTGTCGTGGAAATTTCCTCTATTTACCAAATCATGGGAGCAAACCACACACACACAAGTCAGAGTTAGTTATCAAAGTCCATCTTTAATTATATAAGCTCTATAGCATTTTGACTTTCAACAGTTCAGTATCTCTAATGAACAGTTGAGAGTCCCCACACAATGGCAAAATGGGATCCTTTATAGCAAAGATCACACATAGTCCGACAGCATAGACATAATTAATCGTTCAACTTTGTCTCCTTTCTCAAACCCCAGAACCATAAACCAATCCTCCATATCAACAGGCATATATCAAATTGTCATTTAGATACAACCAACCCTAAATACAACAAATCCTGGACAAACTCACAGAGAGGAGAATGAGGCTATAGGTTAAGATAGAAACAACATTAGAGGGAGCATAGAATGATTCCAGACACTGCCACCCTCCTTTCCCCACTAGAAAAAGGTAGGGAGTAAAAGATATGTTTACACATGATGACACTTTGACCTCTCCCCTCTCTGCGGCCCATGCAACTTAGTCTTGACATAGAACAGATAACTGCAACCCCGCCACAGTATTATACAAAAATACCATTCTGATGAGAAGTAACTTACACACATTTGATGAATATAAAACATCTTACATATGTTACCAACAAATTCGGAATCTTCCACGACAGATTATAGCCTCAAGTCTTCTTGGGTATGATGCTACAAGCTTGGCACACCTGTATTTGGGGAGTTTCTCACATTCTTCTCTTCAGATCCTCTCAGACTGTCAGGTTGGATGGGGAGCGTTGCTGCACAGCTATTTTCAGGTCTCTCCAGAGATGTTTGATCGGGTTCATGTCCGAGTTCTGGCTGGGCCACTCAAGGACATTCCAAGACTTGTCTCGAAGCCACTCCTGCGTTTTTCTTGGCTGTGTGCTTACGGTCGTTGTCCAATTGGAAGGTGAACCTTCGCCCCAGTCTGAGGTCCCGAGCTCTCTGGGGCAGGTTTTAATCAAGGATCCCTCTGTACTTTGCTCCGTTCATCATTTCCCTCAATCCTGACTAGCCTCCCAGTCCCTGCTGCTGAGAAACATCCCACAGGATGATGCTGCCACCACCATGCTTCACCGTAGGGATGATATTGGCCAGGTGATGAGCAGTGTCTGGTTTTCTCCAGATGTGACACATTGTATTCAGGCCAAATAGTTCAATCTTGATTTCATCAGACCAGAGAATCTTGTTTCTCATGGACTGACAGTCCTTTACCTGCCTTTTGGCAAACTCCAAGCAAGCTGTAATGTGCCATTTACTGAGGAGTGGCTTCCGTCTGGCCACTCTACCATAAAGGCCTAATTGGTGGAGTGCTGCACAGATGGTTGTCCTTCTGAAAGGATCTCTAATCTCCACAGAGGAACTCTGGAGCTCCGTCAGGGTGACCATCGGGTTCTTGGTCACTTTACTGAAGTGGGGGCCCTTCCCAATTGGGGCCCTTCTCCCCAAATTGCTCAGATTGGCTGGGCAGCCAGCTCTAGGAAGAGTCTTGGTGTTTCCAAACTTCTTCCATTTAAGAAGAATGGATGCCACTGGGTTCTTGAAGACCGTCAATGCTGCAGACATTGTGCCTTGACACAATCCTGTCTTGGCGCTCTATAGAGAATTCCTTCAACCTCATAGCTTGGATTTTGCTCTGACATGCACTGTCAGCTGTGGGACCTTTTTATATAGACAGGTGGGTGCCTTTCCAAATCATGTCCAATCAATTGAATTTACCACAGCTGGACTCCAAGTTGTAGAAACATCTCAAGGATGATCAATGGAAACAGGATGCACCTGATCTCAATTTCGAGTTGCATAGCAAAGGGTCTGAATAATTATGTAAATAAGGTATTTTTAATACATTTGCCCCCCAAAAAACGAAACCTGTTTCCGCTTTGCCTTTGTGAAGTATTTTGTGTAGATTGAGGATGTTTTATTTCATCCATTTGAGAATAAGGCTGTAACATAACAAAATATGAAAAGAGTGAAGGGGTCTGAGTACTTTCTGAATGCACTGTATGTATATTCCACATAGTGTACATGCATGCAGTAGTTCATTACTCATGTGCTCAATGGGGCCCTGAAGCATTCCAGTGTGTATGTACTCTATGAGCAGTTTATTGAATCACACTCCACTCGGTTCAGTCCCTCCCCTATCACACAGATGAACTAAGGACAAACTGCACTTCTCTCATTTAATTTGATCATTATGTAGTGTGCCATATGTGTGTGTGGTTGTATGCTGTGTGTGTGTGTGGTGCTCACAGAACAGTTATAGTAAGCTATTGTGGCAGCCAGATCAGCAGAGTGGGGGAGAGTGTGACTGGCACTGGTCTATTCAGGAATGCTGAGTAGCTGGCAGAATCCCCTAAACTCTCACACTGAGCAGTCCAGTCACATCCGCCTGCTCTGGAACATTCTATTACATCCATTTCAGAAGAGTCCAATCTTGCTCAGAAGAAATGGTCTTCCCACCAGAACTCCTGGAGAGGGAGAGAGAAACAGACTGAGGGAGTGAGGGAGAGAGAGAGAGAGAGAGAGAGAGAGAGAGAGAGAGAGAGAGAGAGAGAGTGTGTGAGTGTGAGAGTGAGAGTGAGAATGAGAGCTCCGTCTAGCGCCATGGATTCTGCCTGAACACTGGGTAGAGTAAGTCTGAAGCCAGGGTTTGAATAGGAGGGCTGTGTGTGTGTGACAATATTTAAGAGAGCTCTTAGAATAGTCGTAAGAAGATGTCATGTGTTTGAGATTTTATCAAGTCCTTGAAGTGTCTAGGTAAATAAAGACATCACCCCATAGCACTCACTTCTGTCATCATGCTTTGAGAGGCTAGTTAAGGATCATACCACCTCCACCTTACCTGACACTCTAGACCCACCACAATTTGCATACCACCCCAATAGGTCCACAGATGATGCCATCGCATTCCACACTGTCCTATCCCATCTCAAGGGTGCGTGCCCAGCCCCTCCTGTACTCCCTGTTCACCCATGACTGCGTGGCCATGCAAGCCTCCAACTCAATCGTCAAGTTTGCAGAAAACAATAGTCGTAGGCCTGATTACCAACAATGACGAGACAGCCCTGTCAGAGTGGTGCCAGGAAAATAATCTCTCCCTCAACATCATCTAAATAAAGGACTTCAGGAGACAGCATGTCCCTATCCACATCGACGGGACCGCAGTGGAGAAAGTGGAAAGCTTCAAGTTCCTGACAATCTGAAATGGTCTACCCACACAGATGGTGTGGTGAAGAAAGCGCAACAGTGCATCAAACTTTTACAGATGCACCATTGAGAGCTTCCTGTCAGGCTTTCTCACCACCTGGTATGGCGTCTGCACCACCTGCAACCGCAGGGCAGGGGGCACACTGTCTGCACTCCAGGACACCTACAGCCCTACAGAAAGTCCAAAAAGATCATCAAGGACAACAACCACCTGAGCCATGACATGTTCACCCCGCTATCATCCAGATGTCGAGGTCAGTACAGGTGCATCGATGCTGAGACCAAGAGACTGAAAAACAGCTTCTATATCAAGGCCATCAGACTGTTAAATAGCCATCACTTGCCAGCCTCCACCCAGTACCCTGCCCTGAACTTAGTCATTGTCACTAGCCGGCTACCACCCGATTACTCAACCCTGCACCTCAGACGCTGCTGCCCTATGTACATAGACATGGGATCACTGGCCACTTTAATAATGTTCACATACTGCTTTACTAATTTCACATGTATATATTCTAGTCAATGACATCCTATTCAACTATTGTGTGTGTGTGTGTGTGTGTGTGTGTGTGCGTGCGTGCGTGCGTGCGTGCGTGCGTGCGTGCGTGCGTGCGTGCGTGTGTGTGTGTGTGTGTGTGTGTGTGTGTGTGTGTGTGTGTGTGTGTGTGTGTGTGTGTGTGTGTGTGTGTGTGTGTGTGTGTGTGTGTAACACTATTCTATCCTATATATTCTACAGACAGAATATTTAGTATCCACATACGGTCCTAATGTCTATACATCCCAACCATCCACCCTGGACTGTGACATTGCTGGTCCTCATATTTATAGATTTGTTAATTCAATTATTTTACTTTAGATTCATTTGTATTGTTGTGAATTGTTAGAGATTACTGCACTGTTGGAGCTAGGAGCACAAGCATTTCACGACACCCGCAATAACATCTGCTAAATATGTGTTTGTGACCAATAAAATTAGATGACGAGAATAAGTAATAACTCCAGAATGGAAACTGGAACCCCACTAGAGGTCAGTAGATGGTAGCAAATAAATACGGCACTCCTCTCTTCCTTGTCTCTCTCTTCTCTCCTCTTCTCTCTCTGGAGAGGTTTATAGTTTTAAACATAATCCTGCATTGGAACACTCTGTTCTGGGTATTGAGTAACTCCCCTACCTATGCCCCCGGCACTCTAAACCTGTGTGTGCATGTGACTCATGTGTGTGTTTGTGTGTGTGTGTTACTACCCACCTCCCACTCCCCTGTGGGTTTTTCAAGTCTCCAGATACATCTGTCTGTCAGCTCCACCTGACTAGCTGTGAAACCCTCACAGTCACTTATGACTAGCAATGATGCTGACCTCATAGTCCCCCTCTAATCCTCTAGTCAGTCTCAAGGCAGGCTTACTGGGTCTAAATTGTCACACCGTCACCAGCTGGAATGTCACACTAACACAGAAACCTAGAGGGACTGAGACAGAGAGAGAGCGAAAGAAATTGGGGAAGACAGGAATGGGAGAGAACTGAAAGCAGCAGAGAACTGAATTGGGAGGAGTCAGATTGTCCGAATTGAGTGCGAGAGAAAATCAGAAACCCCTGAAGGAGGAGAAAGACTGTGAAGGAGCTCATCAAAGTAGAATAGAGCTAGAGAGCTCTGTTTTTCTCAGATAGACAAGACTGAACAGTGGTGATGATCACTAAACCACACTGACATATTCTCAGGATGGAGATGATGGGTAAGACCACATATCTGTGTCTCTCTTTTAGATCCAGTCCCTGCCTACTCTCTCTCTCTCTGTCCTCTTTCTAGCTGCTCACTCACAAAATGGCTTCCAAGGTACGCAGAGGATGAGTCCGAGCCTGACTGTTGGCAAGAGGGTGTGTCCTATGAATTTGCTAGCCTTTTTAAATCTGTGGACATTTATTGTGGTAAACGGAGCAAAATGATGCGTCACGGTTAATTGGTCAACCTAAGAGCATTCCATGCTACACTGAGTGATTACTGATGATTGATTTGAGTCGGTTTTCGGACATGATCTTTCATGTGAGATGTGTGCACCGCAGAGACATGTGCACCGCAGAGACATGTGCATCGCAGACTCTGCAATCATGTTTCACAATGTCTCATGAGCTGTCAGGGGAGTTTTTGTATGTAGGTGTGATTATGTGCGCACCCGGTTTGTGTACAGTTTTGTATCTCTAATATGTTGTCTCTGTGTCCCCAGTGTGTCCGATGGGCAGCAGCAGGCTCTTTGGTACCCTGGCCCAGCAGGACTACTACCCAGAGCACCAGGACTCGGACCAGAACCCAGAGGGCCCGGAGCAGGCCAACTCGGGCCAGCTGCTCAGAGAGTGTGAGGATGCCCTCCAGAACCGGCCGGCCCAGGCCACACAGGGACCTGGTCTACCTTGCAGACCCAACACACCAGCACCAATACAGGAACCATGAGCAGCAGAACACCTCATCCATACGGGTCATGATGTGGAACATCCTAGCTCAAGGTACATAGACCTCTGATGGATGATGGAGTACTGCAGATTACAGACCACCAGAGCATCTGTATGTCTGAGTGTACAAAACATTAGGACCACCTTACTTATATTGAGTTGCAGCCCCTTTTGCCCTCAGAACAGCCTCAATTCATCAGGTCATGGACTCTACAAGGTGTCAAGTGTTCCACAGGGATGCTGGTCCATTTTGACTCCAATGCTTTCCGCAGTTGTGTCAAGTTGGCTGGATGTCCTTTGGGTGGGGGATGATTCTTGACACACACAGGAAACTGTTGAGCGTAAAAAACGAAGAGTTGCAGTTCTTGACACACATACCCGTGCGCTTGGCACCTACTACCATACCCCAATCAAAGGCACTTAAATCTTTTGTCTTGCCCATTCACCCTGAATGGCACGCACACACAAGCCATGTCTCAAGGCTCAAAAATCTATCTCCTACCTTTCAGCTGCACTAATTGAAATGGATTTTACAAGTGACATCAATAAGTGATCTTAGCTTTCACCTGGATTCATCTGTTTGTCATGGAAAGAGCAGGTGTTCCTAATGTTTTGTACACTCGGTTGGTCTCAAGACTGTAGAGCATGGTACTGCTCAGCGTTCACGATCAGAAATGGGGAGAAGTGTACAACAGTATACGGTTATGTCTACTCTGGTAATGTCAGCTAACTACATTTACACATTACAATTTAGTCTTTTAGCAGACATTCTTATCCAGAGTGACTTACAGTAGAGTTCATACATTTTTGTCGTTTTTTTGTACCGGTTCCCTGTGGAAATCGAACCCACAAACCCTGAGATGGAGAGAGAGTTGCAAGCGCCGTGCTCTACAACTGAGCCAAACTGGTCCCTGCAAACAGCTCTCTCTCCTCTCAGCTCTAGGCGAAGATGTCCTCTAGAAGCTCTGATCTGGGCTGAGAGGAAGTACCTGGAGCAGATCCTCAGTTACCGCACTGACATCCTGTGACTTCAGGAAGTGGACCACTGCTACGACACCTTCCAGCCCATCCTGGCCACCCTGGGCTACCACAGCACCTTCCTGCCCAAGCCCTGGTCCCCCTGCCTGGATGTGGCCAGCAACAACGGCCCTGACATCTGTGCTCTCTCCTACCGCCGCTCATCACCACCTGCATCTCTCATCCATGATGCTGCCTACTAATCAGGTGGCCGTCGTGCAAACGCTGTGTTTTTATTTTTATTTTACCTTTATTTATCTAGGCAAGTCAGTTAAGAACAAATTCTTATTTTCAATGACAGCCTAGGAACAGTGGGTTAACTGCCTGTTCAGGGGCAGAATGACAGATTTGTACCTTGTCAGCTTGGGGATTTGAACTTGCAACCTTCCGGTTACTAGTCCAACGCTCTAACCACTAGCCGCCCCAGTGTTGCCGGGCGACAGGCCAGAGGCTGTGCATGGCCGTGACCCACCTGAAGGCGTGACTCACCTGAGGAGCAGCTGGGAGAGGCTGAGGGGTGCCCGGGAGGGGCAGACCTGCTGCAGAGCCTGAAGGCTATCACCTCGCAGCCGGCTGGCTTAGAGCTGGGGGAGGGAGTGGGACAGTGGGGGTGCCTCTGATAGTGTCTTTAACGCTGAAGCCCTCGGAGGACATGCACAGGCTTTTTATCTCCTCCGCCCTGGGTCTGGACTCAGCCTATAAGCTGCTGTGTACAGATGGGCAGACGGAGCATGTCTTCATTACCTGGAGGATCCGTCCCTCAGGGGAGAGCTGCAGTACCCTGGACTACACCTGGTAGTCTCACGGTGCCTTCACTGTGGATACCCTGCTGGACATACCCACTGAGGAAGAGCTAGGACCTGACCGCCTGCCCCTCAAACCACTACCCCTCCGACCACCTCTCACTGCTCTGTGATGTCAGCTTCAGGGAGCAACCCCATAGGCTGATGTAGGCTGCCTATCACAGAGGTATCAGCCAGTAGTGTCACAGTTCAGAACAATGAAGGAAAAGTGACTGGATGGGTTTGTGGTACAAGAGAACTGAATTCTTATTTTACTTGACTTGGTGGTGAGATTAGATTTTAGACTTGACACCGGGGAGTAGTTGTTTTTTGTATATATTAAAAACCAGCACTTGCAGAAACATGACTACCTCCAGGGGAAAAACGTTTCTGGCACAGGTGTGATGTTATCCCTCTTGATTTTTTCTTTATGTAAAGGGGGAAACTGAAGAATAGGATAACATCAATCCTGTGGATAATTATATAACTCTGCTATTTTCCGTGCTGTGGCAGCTAGATGGCCAGTGAGTACAGAATAAATAAATGTCCTGTGTATTTATTTTAGTGTTTGATACTTTGTGTAGCTAGTTATGTTAATATTCCGTATCACCTTCGCCCAGGCTGAATAAATGCTTGAGCATCAACATTCAGTCAAATGACTTTTGGGAATAAATGCTCACACCTCACTTCTAAAGCCTTTTGTTGGCCATTTAGTCTATAGAATATCAACGATCAGAAACACTGCCATGTAGTGTTGACCAGGGGTTCTCAAGTGCTGTGTTTAGACACACAGCCTAATTCTGATCTTTTATGCACTAATTGGTCTTTTGACCGATCACATCAGCTCTTTTTCAGAGCTGGTCTGGTTGGTCAAAAGACCAATTAGTGAAGACAAGATCAGAATTGGGCTGCTTGTCTAAATGCAGCAGTGGTGTAAAAATACTTCAAAGTACTACTTAAGTAGTTTTTTGGGGGGTATCTATACTTTACTATTCATATTATTGACAAATTTCACCTTTATTTCACTACATTCCTAAATAAAATGATGTACTTTTTACTCCATACATTTTCCCTGACACCCAAAAGTAATTGTTACAGTTTGAATGCTTATTAGCAGGACAGGAAAATTTTGAAATTCACACTTATCAAGAGAACATCCGTGGTTGCGGCCGGCTGCGACAGAGCCTGGACTCGAACCCAGAATCTCTAGCGTCATAGACCACTGCGCCACTTGGGAGGCCCATGAGTCAGTTTTAAAGCTTAAACTACAGTTTATTTTGGGGGAATACATGATGTGTGCAGTACTGTGGTCACCAATATCCCTGTTATATCCTTGTTCACATGCTAGTCGGAATGAGTCAACTCTGACATTTCCAACATGCTAACTGGTTGTAGTGGTGCCTCGTTTAACCAGTTAGCAAGTCGGACATTTGAGTTTCCTAGTTTCGACTAGCACATGAATGCTGCAAAAACATAAATTGTAGATTACATTTTGTATTACACTGAATTTATTCCACGGAGACAATTTGTTTAACCTGTTTAGTAATATTCATATATATTTTAACATCTGCCCTGCAGGTAACCCACAGTTTATTTTGGGGGAATACATGACGTGTGAAGTACTGTGGATACAATTGGCCCAGTGTCGTCCGGGTTAGGGGAGGGTTTGGCCAGCAGGGATGTCCTTGTCCCATCGCGCACTAGCGACTCTTGTGGCGGGCCGGGCGCAGTGCACGCTGACACGGTCGCCAGGTGTACGGTGATTCCTCCAACACATTGGTGCAGCTGGCTTCCGGGTTAAGTGGAATTGTGTAAAGAAGCAGTGCGGCTTGGTTGTGTTTCGGAGGACACATACGCAAATTGGTGAAGTGAAATGAAGAAAATAAAGAACGGAAAAGTGGTGTGTGCATATGTATTCACCCCCTTTGCTTTGAAGCCCCTACATAATATCTTGTGCCAATTACCTTCAGAAGTCCCATAATTATATTGCACACAGGTGGACTTTTAAGTGTCACATGATCTGTCACATGTTCTCAGTGTGTGTGTGTGTGTGTGTGTGTGTGTGTGTGTGTGTGTGTGTGTGTGTGTGTGTGTGTGTGTGTGTGTGTGTGTGTGTGTGTGTGTGTGTGTGTGTGTGTGTGTGTGTGTGTGTGTGTGTGTGTGTGTGTGTGTGTGTGTGTGTGTATATAGACTGCTCCAAAAAATAAAGGGAACACTTAAACAACACAATGTAACTCCAAGTCAATCACACTTCTGTGAAATCAAACTGTCCACTTAGGAAGCAACACTGATTGACAATCAATTTCACATGCTGTTGTGCAAATGGAATAGACAACAGGTGGAAATTATAGACAATTAGCAAGACACCCCCAATAAAGGAGTGGTTCTGCAGGTGGGGACCACAGACCACTTCTCAGTTCCTCTGCTTCCTGGCTGATGTTTTGGTTACTTTTGAATGCTGGCGGTGCTTTCACTCTAGTGGTAGCATGAGACGGAGTCTACAACCCACACAAGTGGCTCGGGTAGTGCAGCTCATCCAGGATGACACATCAATGCGAGCTGTGGCAAGAAGGTTTGCTGTGTCTGTCATCGTAGTGTCCAGAGCATGGAGGCGCTACCAGGAGACAGGCCAGTACATCAGGAGACGTGGAGGAGGCCGTAGGAGGGCAACAACCCAGCAGCAGGACCGCTACCTCTGCCTTTGTGCAAGGAGGAGCAGGAGGACCACTGCCAGAGCCCTGCAAAATGACCTCCAGCAGGCCACAAATGTGCATGTGTCTGCTCAAACGGTCAGAAAAAGACTCCATGAGGGTGGTATGATGGCCCGACGTCCACAGGTGGGGGTTGTGCTTACAGCCCAACACCGTGCAGGATGTTTGGCATTCGCCAGAGAACACCAAGATTGGCAAATTCGCCACTGGCGCCCTGTGCTCTTCACAGATGAAAGCAGGTTCACACTGAGCACGTGACAGATATGACAGTCTGGAGACGCCGTGGAGAACGTTCTGCTGCCTGCAACATCCTCCAGCTTGACCGGTTTGGCGGTGGGTCAGTCATGGTGTGGGGTGGCATTTCTTTGGGGGGCCTCCATGTGCTCGCCAGAGGTAGCCTGACTGCCATTAAGTACCGAGATGAGATCCTCAGACCCCTTGTGAGACCATATGCTGGTGCGGTTGGCCCTGGGTTTCTCCTAATGCAAGACAATGCTAGACCTCATGTGGCTGGAGTGTGTCAGCAGTTCCTGAAATAGGAAGGCATTGATGCTATGGACTGGCCCGCCCGTTCCCCAGACCTGAATCCAATTGAGCACATCTGGGACTTCATGTCTCGCTCCATCCACCAACGCCACGTTGCACCACAGACTGTCCAGGAGTTGGCGGATGCTTTAGTCCAGGTCTGGGAGATCCCTCAGGAGACCATCCACCACCTCATCAGGAGCATGCCCAGGCGTTGTAGGGAGGTCATACAGGCACGTGGAGGCCACACACACTACTGAGCCTCATTTTGACTTGTTTTAAGGACATTACATCAAAGTTGGATCAGCCTGAAGTGTGGTTTTCCACTTTAATTGAGTGTCACTCCAAATCCAGACCTCCATGGGTTGATAAATTTGATTTCCATTGATAATTGTGTGCTTTTGTTGTAAGCACATTCAACTATGTAAAGAAAAAAGTATTTAAGAATATTTCATTCATTCAGATCTAGGACGTGTTATTTTAGTGTTCCCTTTATTTTTTTGAGCAGTATATATATATATATATATACACACACACACACCTGTTCTGAAAGGCCCCAGAGTCTGCAACACCATTAAGCAAAGGGTACCACCAAGCAAGCGGCACCATAAAGACCAAGGGGCTCTCCAAACATGTCAGAGACAAAGTTGTGGAGAAGTACAGATCAGGGTTGGTTTATTTAAAAAAAATATCAAACTTTGAACATCCCACGGAGCACCATTAAATCCATTATTAAAAAATTGAAAGAACATGGCAACACAACAAACCTGCCAAGAGGGCCGCCCACCAAAACTCAAGGACTAGGCAAGGAGGGCATTACCAGGGGCAACAAAGATAACCCTGAAAGAGCTGCAAAGCTCCACAGCGGAGATTGGAGTATTTGCCCATGGGACCACTTTAAGCTGTACACTCCACAGAGCTGTTCTTTACAGAAGAGTGGCCAGAAAAAAGCCATTGCTTAAAGAAAAAAATAAGCAAACATGTTTGGTGTTCACCAAAAGGCATGTAGGAGACTCCCCAAACATATGGAAGAAGGTACTCTGGTCAGATGAGACTAAAATTTAGATTTTTGGCCATCAAGGAAAACGCTATGTCTGGTACAAACCCAACACCTCTCATCAACCCGGGAACCACATCCCCAAAGTGAAGCATGGTGGTGGCAGCATCATGCTGTGGGGATGTTTTTCATCAGCAGGGACTGGGAAACTGGTCAGAATTGAAGGAATGATGGATGGCTCTAAATACAGGGAGATTCTTGAGAGAAACCTGTTTCAATCTTCCAGAGATGTGAGACTGGGACAGAAATTCACCTTCCAGCAGGACAGTGACCCTTAACATACTGCTAAAGCAACACTACTGGTTTAATGTGAAACATTTAAGTGTCTTGGAATGGCCTAGTCAAGGCTGGTATAAGTTTGAGAACCCCTGGTATAGACAATAGTATTAGCAGCAGGATGGCATATACTGCTATGTCAGCATATATTCACAGGGACTTTTGCCACGGAGTGAAAGTGGGCACGTAAGTGTTTCCAATGACCATATCGTGTGATTTTTAACCAATTATGAGTAGGCATGGCCAACTAATTGTCATTAGATTTTTTTTATTACTACAAACAATGTGCCATCTTCACATATGTTGATGTTGGGGTGGTACTGGAGATGAATATAACGCAGAAAAAGTTATAATTTTCCCTATTTATGTCAAACCAAACGTGAGCATTGCGAGACCTGGTTGGTTTAAGGAGGATACAGGTGTTTTGACCGGTGGACCGTTTTCACCTTTCAGCCCACTTGTGTAGCAACCATTTAGACGCTTGTCAGGGTCCAGGCCTTGCAGCCGTACAGGAACCTCAGCTTCAAAAAATGTACAGTATACAAGACCAAATAGATCCAACTGAATATTTGTAACTATTTGAAAGCAATTCAGTGCCAACAAGCATTGACTGAGACGAGATGTTTCTATTCATGTTAGTTTTTATAATACATTTCAGTTTAAATCTACATCAATACAGCGAGTACAAGAAAATAGCATAAATGTGGAATATACTATCTAGATTTGTCTTTTCTTGACACAAACATCCTTTCGCTCCCATTCCTGAACAGTAAAAAAAAAAGAAACACAAGAGAACATTGAGTGTTGAGGGACAGTGCTGTGGGGTACTACTGCCCGATAGCCATACAGAGACTGAGAATGGGAACCAACAAAGTCAGATGAAAAGCCAAAGCAAAGATTCCAACTATGATACAAAAGAACTGCAGTTGCATCGAACTTCGAATACATCATACGTAACCTGCTGCAGTGTATCAAAAAGGTTTTACACAAAGACCTTCCTTATATTATGTTTTTGATTTTAAAAAAGGATTTTCAATTTACAATCTAAGGCTTGCCCGTTGTTTGAGTTCCAACGAGCTTCTAAAGGGTATGTATACAAAGTCCCTTTTCCTCTCGTGTCTTCCTGGTTTTCTGATACGGAGGTCACTGCAGCTCCAGTTTGAAGACTAGCTTCCTGGTAGCTAGGCGCTCCAACTGAGGTCCAGTTCAGAGCTCTCCTACTCTGTATGGTCCAACAGCTCCACTGCCCAGTGAGAAGGATGGGAAGTGAAGACTCCACTTCAAACAGTGTCAATATGGAGTCAGTAGCTCTCGGGCCTCAAATTCTCAAGATTCAGGGGCCACTGGGTTCTGTGCCGACTCCGAGGCAGAAGGGTCCTCCGGGCTGGACTGGGAGGGCTCCGTGCTCGCTGAAGGAGGGGATGGGGTGGACTCTGGGAGGGCTGTGGGGGGTGAGATGGCCTCTTTTACAGGAGGTGTAGTGGGGGTTGGTACAGGGGTGGTGATAGCAGTGGAGGGAAGGGGCTGTGGTATACCTACAGGGGAGGCCGCAGGTGGCTGCTGGTTGGGGGCTGTCTCACATGCTTTGCTAGTATGAGCGGAGGGGCTGGTTTCTGCATTATCTGGAGCGTGGCGGGTTTAGCCTGCACGAGCTGGGTGACTGGTTTGGCCTGTATGAGCTGGGTGACTGGTTTGGCCTGTATGAGCTGGGTGACTGGTTTGACCTGCACGAGCTGGGTGACTGGTTTGGCCTGTATGAGCTGGGTGACTGGTTTGGCCTGTATGAGCTGAGCTAGCTGGCCTGAGAGCTGGGCTGAGAGGTTGCCCTGTGTTAGCTGAGCTAGCTGGGCCGCCGGGATGGTGATGATGGTGATCTTCTCTCCGCTCTTGGCCCCGGAGGGCATCATGGTGGGCAGGGTCTGGATCACCAGCTTGGGCCCGCTGGCGTGGGTGTTGCCCAGGGTGATGGGAGCCTGGGTGGTGAAGACGGTGGAGGAGTTGAGGGTCATCTGACCCAGCGTCGTCGTCATGACCATGGGCATGGCCAAACGCATGGTCCTGTACATCAGACAGAAACAAAAACAGATTTATTCATGAACCTTCCAAATGAGTTCACTGTGCATTTGTATGAAGATGTACACAGAGAGAGAATGCATAATTATTTCATGACTAATCATGCTTCACCTGTTGCCGGACGCAGCGGGGACGACAGTGACGTAGCTCTGCTTTGTCTGGGTGGAGGTGGCAGGGTCAAGGGTCAGGGTCTGGACCGCCCGGTGGTCCTCAGAGGGTTCCCCCTCACCCTCCTCGCCCTCTTCATCCCCGTCATCGTCGATCACCCTGATGTTCTTGGGCATGTCTTTAAACTGGTAAGCCAGTCTCTGACCCTCCACCTTTGCTAAGATCCCCCGCTGGTAGTAATACCTAGACAGGGACAAACCTACCAGTCAGACGACTGCACTTACACTCAGAATGCGTGCGGAAATACAACCCAAGATGTAATTTAACAGAAGTGTCACAGCCTAGCATGTATTTTGAAAAGGGGACTTTAAAAGGGTCAAATGTATGCATTTTAAACAGGCATTCTAGCCAAAATTTTGAATGTCATTAGTCATTCCTTAGCATAAAAGTAGTAAAGATATGTTGGGTCAACAACAGCCAGCCTTACTCACTAACCATATTGAGGAATTGCCTATCAAACAGAATGGTATCCGGTGGTTACCTGAGTGCTCTGCCCATGGTCTCATAGTTCATATCAGGTTTGTTCTTGTGTTTGCCCCACAGTTTGGAAACCGCCTTGGAGTCCACCAGTTTGAAGATGCCCTTGTCCCGCTGCATCCACTTGATGTACCTGGGACAGGTGTTCTTGTCCTGGAGGAGATCCAACAGGAACTCCCATAGGTAGGTGGTGCTTCCTGGAGGACGGAGGGAGAGAGAAGACCAACATCATTCATAGAGGACCTCTCACACAGGCTGATTCCTGAATCAGCCTGTGTGAGTTGCTAGCTTGAGTGTGAGTTGCTAGCTTGAGTTGCCCTACGTAGAGAAGCATCCCTTCATGGGCTTGACAAACCCTAGCCCCTGCTGTATGGGGTACCTTTTCCCTCTCTGGGTCTCTTCCTGATCCCCAGGTCAATGGCGCAGTTGGTGTCAGGCTGAGGCTGTTGTGTCTTCGACTTCCTTCCACCTGCAAGGAAACAAACAAAACAACTTAGTGCACTTCCTATAGAGGACCGAGCATGCCCCCATTCTCATCAACGGGGCTGCAGTGAAGCAGGTTGAGAGCTTCAAGTTCCTTGGTGTCCACATCACCAACAAACTAAATGCTCCAAGCACACCAAGACAGTTGTAAGGAGGGCACGAAAAAACCTATTCCACCTCAGAGGACTTGGCATGGGTCCTCAGATCCTCAAAAGGTTCTACAGCTGCACCATCGAGAGCATCACTGGTTGCATCATTGCCTGGTATGACAACTGCTCGGCCTCCGACTGCAAGGTACTACAGAGGGTAGTGCGAACGACCCAGTACATCACTGGGGCCAAACTTCCTGCCATCCAGGACTTCTACACCAGGCGGCATCAGAGGACGCCACTAAAAATTGTCAATGTCAGCCACCCTCGTTAAAGACTTATCTCTGCTAGCGCACGGCAAGCGGTACCGGAGCGCCATGTCTAGGTCCAAGAGGCTTCTAAACAGCTTCTACCCCCAAGCCATAAGACTCCTGAACATCTCGTCAAATGGCTACCCAGATTATTTACATTGCTGCCCCTACCCTCCCCTCTCTGCTACTCTGTTATCATATCTGCATAGTCACATAACTCTACCTACATGTACATACTACCTCAACTAAACGGTGCCCCCGCACATTGACTCTGTATAGCCCCTTGTATATAGTTTTGCTATTGTTATTTTACAGCTGCTCTTTAATTACTTGATACTTTTATCCATATTTTTTTTTAACTGCATTGTTGGTTAGGGGCGCCATTTCACTAAGGTCTACACCTGTTGTACTCGGCGCATTTGACTACTAAAATTTGATTTATAATATACAACTTTTAATACTGGGTTGGACTCGGTGATCAACACAGAGACAGATAGTACGAAAGCATTTGGTTGGTGTCGGAGGCAGACCTTTCTTCTTCTTGGCTGAGGGAGGCTCGTAGTCGGGGGGTATAGGGAAGCTGTCCTCCTCCATGGGCTCACACTCTGTAGACACCTCCACCACCGTCTCCATCATCACGTCCTCCACTGAGACACGCACAGAAACAATAGTCCTCATTATTACAACCACAGAGCAGTGAGTCAACTCAAGACTGGCAAATGGTAACTGACAGGTTACACGGCAAAAATACATTTTAAAAAACAGTCGCCATCATGTCCTACCCACTTGTAATGCCTAGTCCCCAGCAAGGCCAGTACGGAAGGGGTTGAGTGGTTACCTGTGTTGTTGCGGTCTCCATGGAAACTGCTAGGGGAGTCCATGTGAAGAAGGGCCTCGGCCGCTTCGAAGGTCTTATCAAAGCACATGGTGCCCCCGTGTGATGACACCTCTACTACGACAACACAGGAGCGATGAGGGAAGAGGAGGAAGGAGAGAAGTTAGAGAAGTGAAAATCCATTCTACATTTCAAGTCAATGTAATGTTCATTCAACTAGTTTATTTCAATGATTATTTAACCATACCGCCCTATGGCTGGGGCCCTACAACCACAGACACCACAAACAATACCCATTGGAAACAGTTAGCTGGGCAAGACAGCTGTTGTCTTTCTGTAAAAAATGAGGGGTGGGGCGAAGTAAACCTGTACTTTTGAGAAAAGGGTAGTAAACTGTGTAGCCTTTATCACACTTTTTTCCCCTTTACGACCCTCCTCCCATTCCATGTTTGATCGTGCATAGCAACAACTGCCTACAGAAGTAGTTTCATCTTTAGGGTGGTCATTGGTCAACATCCAATAAAACTGTCCACTCCCTCAAGCATCAATGGCTTCTGTCATTCTTCCAATGGGCTCAGCTTATACACCACCAGATGTCCTTTCTTGAGATGGTCATGGATGGAAACAACACTGTCTCACTAGTACTCTGTGGCAATGTCAACTCTTAAGGAGCTAAGTTATGTCTAACACACACACTCCTCGTCTACCTCTCTAAAACGATGATTAAGCATCCAACCCTTGCACGTCTCTCTCTATCGACACAATCCAAACCCTCCATCTCACTGCTGAAACACGTCACTGGCCAACCCTGTACCCCCACCTCTCCCACCGCAGCCCTCTCACCTGTCTCCACCACCTCTGTGACCACCTCCTGCTCGTCTCCCACGTCCTGCATCAGGTAGGTCCCGTCATCGTAGACCAGCACCTGGGCAGCGTAGCACTGCTCCACCTGGGCACTGGGAACCTCCTCCACCACCACAGCAGGATACTCCTCCCCATCCTCCCCGATTACTGTCTCCACTATCTCCTGCACCACCTCCCCCTCCTCACTCTGGAGACAGGACAGAGAGACACATTGAGGGAGGCGCAAGCTGAAAAGTCCATTGTGTGTATGTTTGAACATTTAATTATTTACTCCACAAAACTGCAGGACAGAGATGCCGTGGTCACCAGACAAACAAGTTATTTATTGGTTCACTTCACAATATTGTTCATGTTGATGAGATCAGCCGTGGTCCTACTGCTTTACATTTAGAATGGGCTTCTGGGTTGCGCTGGTATAGCAAGTGAAATACCTTTTTGTACAGGGAAGGTTAGGGCCAGGCAGTGGTGGGTATACGTCATATACCGACTTATTTTTCAGTGGTCATTGCGTATACTCATGTCTTAATCCCCACGAAGAGTATCAAAGTAGTGTAGTGGAGGTATACGCTGTATTAATAAGGCTGATGGAACAGGTCAGAATGTTTAGCTTAAAATGTTGATCAACTATTAAATGTGCATATGGCGGTAGGCCTACGCACAAAAGTTCCAAAATGAAATTTGTGGGAAAACACTGTTCTAAAATGCGCACTGCACATGCAAGCGGTTTCATGAACAGAGATGTAAATATCAGATAGAAATGCAGAAAGAGGGTAGATCTAAAGATGCAACAACTATCATGGGTTGCTAATATGACTAGCATAATGCCTTTGTCTGCTAAACAATGAAAGAAAGTTGATTTGAGAGCCAATAGAACAAGCGAGTGCACATGAAGTCTTTATAAAATAATTGCCTCCACGTTTCTATGGTGAGGTTTTGGCTATAGATTAAACATGCCTAAGCAAGGTAAGACATGCCTCAGAATATGAAGTAAAACACCCAGGTTTCAAACAAGTCAGGAACAGGAAAAAATATAGTAATGCTAACAGCCTTCTGGTAGATGGAAAGGCTTTTGCAAAAACCTTCTTAATTAAATGTTAACTACCTACAAAGTACATTATGCCAACCTCCCAGAATGATATCATGATTATTAGCATCAATCCAGTGGCCATTTGTTTTGCAAACTCCATCGCATGTGCACTACAGAAAAAACAATGCTAGGTGACTGTGCAGTGCTATTAAGGGTAACTAGACTCAAATCTATATTTCTTCAATTTTTCCCAGACCTCAAATTTGTCTCCTGATGTGGTTTAAGCATTATTGTGGGCTTGGAACATCCAATTTTGTTTTTCTATTAGCGTGAGAGAGAACCTGAATCAAAATTAAGAAAATAACTTAGACCTGTCAATTTCTGATTCAGTTGACAGCCCTATTTATCTGTTTATTATCCTACTTGCACAGAAGTTTGGGTTAGCCTGACTGTGAAAAAACAATTTGGGAGTTATCATGTTAGGTTATTCAGAGTGCCACTGTTTGTCATATACTTTTTCCAAATAGGCCAACTTTCCTTCACCGGACAGGCTGTTAGGGTAATCCTGGTGATACTATCTTACCTGCTCAGTCTCTTCCATGACAGTGACGTACTCCACCATATTCCCTCCACCATCTGCCACCACAACAGAGGTCATCACTCATTCCTACGGGAATAAAACAGTTTCAGGAAGGGAACCTGAGCCACCCTCTTCCCCATCACAGACTAGGAATAGTTCTGTATCAGGCCCTAAAGTAAGTACTAGTATCTTCTTCACTGCTAACTGAGAAACTAAACTAACAGTAACGTAAATGTATCCAACATAATAATAGTGCGAAATTGATCATTTGAAACCATTTTCCAGGACTAGTACGGAGCAAACAGTGCACACTGTATAATCCAATACTTGCTGGTTCGGCCATCACGTTCACAAGCGTGCACCAATGTTTACATAATTTGAGCCGTTTCCGGCCTGTACTGGTACAAACGTTAGCTCTAGTTACCTAGCCAGTAACGTTAATTAACTGTACATTGACTGGTATATACCGTTAGGCGTGTGTTCTACGTTGTGTGTGTTATAGAGATGGAATAGAAGCAAGTTAAATAACGATAGTTAGCTTGTTAGCGGCCAACAGACTAAAATAGCGAACGTTAGCTAGATGGTTTGTTAGCTAGCAACGCTAAAGTTGGATATCATATGGCCATATTTACCCGATAAATATCACATATCCAATAATGGTATTGTGTAAAATCTCGCAAAAATAACGTCCCTTACCTTCTTATGTTGCTTTTCCTGCGGTGGATAGCTTCACGCTAGGCCTAACGTTAGCTGTGTAAACTAACTGCTAGCTATCCAAGTTGACCAGACCGACGTCGACTTGCTCCTCAATTGAAATACTCGCAACTGTTTGCAAGCTAGCTGTTGCAAAATTTATATTTTTACTGACAAACAATAATAAAATGCTGTATATTGCATTTGTTTACGTTAGTTCTGTTTTACAGGATGTTTCGATCTCACTGCTTTCCTGCGCGCCGTCTCTTCGCGGAGGGAGTCAGGTCAACCTCCTGGAGCCCGAAAGCGAATGACACATTGGCACTGATTACGTCAGAGCTACGAGCCCCTGGCTTGTGGCCCCAGTCGATACAAAAACTCACTGGTCGATAAAGCCCTTTTCAGAACACTTCTGTAAATAGAAATGGCTACATGAATACATCCATTGTGATTACTGGACGACTGCTG
The DNA here is from genome assembly GCF_021184085.1 of Oncorhynchus gorbuscha. NCBI lineage: Eukaryota > Metazoa > Chordata > Actinopteri > Salmoniformes > Salmonidae > Oncorhynchus > Oncorhynchus gorbuscha. Next base: position 35,776,406 of record NC_060195.1, on the reverse strand, counting down.
GTGTATGTCATAACTAACTACATGAGCGTCAGTCTGAATATTGTGTTGTATTCCTATGGTTGCGAGTTTATATTCTCATCCCCCAATTGAGCCTGGGGACAAAATTAGTGGGTTTACTATGACAAAGGTAGTGCATACAGGACATAATTAGTGCCGTGTTGGGTTTTCAATAGCAGACATGGTAGAGGGGTTTCAAAGTTGAGACACAAAAAGTAAAGCAACAGACAACCGAAATATTCCTTTTTGATTCCCTCTTTATTTCAGAAAAACAGCAATGTTGTTTCACAGTCAGTTTCTGGCCCATGCTAGGCCATTGCACAGAGGCAAGCCATCCACTCACATGACAGAACAAGCCCCTATATACAGTATCGGTCAAAGGTTTGGACACATACATATTCAAGGGTTTTTCTTTATTTTGTACTATTTCCTACATTGTAGAATAATAGTGAAGACATCAAATATGAAATAACACATGGAGTCATGTAGTAAACGAGAAAGTGTTAAATCAAAATATGTTTTATATTTGAGATTCTTCAAAGTAGCCACCCTTTGCCTTGATGACAGCTCCGCACACACTTGGCATTCTCTCGATCAGCTTCATGAGGTAGTCACCTGGAATGCTTTTCCAACAGTCTTGAAGGAGTTCCCAAATGTGCTGACCACTTGTTGGCTGCTTATCCTTCACTCTGCAGTCCAACTCCTCCCAAACCATTTCAATTGGGTTGAGGTTGGGTGATTGTGGAGGTCAGGTCATCTGATGCAGCACTCCATCACTCTCCTTCTTGGTCAAATATCCCTTACACAGCCTGGAGGTGTGTTGGGTCATTGTCCTGTTGAAAAACAAATGATAGTCCCACTCAGCGCAAACCAGATGGGATGGTGTATCACTGCAGAATGCTGTGGTAGCCATGCTGGTTCAGTGTGCCTTGAATTCAAAATAAATCCGTTTCACCAGCAAAGCACCCCCACACTTCCTCATCCATGCTTCGCAGTGGGAACCACACATGCGGAGATCATTCGTTCACCTACTCTGCATCTCACAAAGACACGGCAGTAGGAACCAAAAATCTAACATTTAGACTCATCAGACCAAGGGACAGATTTCCACCAGTCTAATGAAGGCCTGATTCACGCAGTATCCTCTGAACAGTTGATGTTGGCATGTGTCTGTTACTTGAACTCTGAAGAAGAGCTGCCATTTCATTTTATTTGGATGCCATTTCTGGGGTGCAGAGAAGTGCCGATTTCTGAGGAAGGTAAATTACTTATCCTCTGCAGCAGAGGTAACTCTGGGTCTTCCTTTCCTGTGGCGGTCCTCATGAGAGCCAGTTTCACCATAGCACGTGATGATTTTTGTGACTGCACTTGAAGAAACGTTCAAAGTCCTTAACATTTTACGAACTGACAGACCTTCCCGTCTTAAAGTAATGATGGACTGTCATTTATTTTTGCTTATTTTAGCTGTTCTTTCTATAATGTGGACTTGGTCTTTTACCAAACCGTGCTATCTTCTGTATACCTATCCTACCTTGTCACAACACAACTGATTGGCTCAAATGCATTAAGAAGGAAAGAAAATCCACAAATTAACTTTAACAAGGCACACCTGTTAATTGAAATGCATTCCAGGTGACTACCTCATGAAGCTGGTCGAGAGAATGCCAAGAGTGTGCAAAGCTATCAAGGCAAAGGGTGGCTACTTTGAATATTCTCAAATATAAAATATTTTGATTTGTTTAACACTTTTTTGGTTACTACATAATTCCATATGTTTTATTTCACAGTTGATGTCTTCTATTACTATTATCCTACAATGTAAAAAAATATATAGGTACAAATAAAGAAAAACTCTGGAATGAGTAGTTGTGTCCAAACGTTTGACTGGTACCATATACAGTGCCTTGCGAAAGTATTCGGCCCCCTTGAACTTTGCGACCTTTTGCCACATTTCAGGCTTCAAACATAAAGATATAAAACTGTATTTTTTTGTGAAGAATCAACAACAAGTGGGACACAATCATGAAGTGGAACGACATTTATTGGATATTTCAAACCTTTTTAACAAATCAAAAACTGAAAAATTGGGCGTGCAAAATTATTCAGCCCCTTTACTTTCAGTGCAACAAACTCTCTCCAGAAGTTCAGTGAGGATATCTGAATGATCCAATGTTGACCTAAATGTCTAATGATGATAAATACAATCCACCTGTGTGTAATCAAGTCTCCGTATAAATGCACCTGCACTGTGATAGTCTCAGAGGTCCGTTAAAAGCGCAGAGAGCATCATGAAGAACAAGGAACACACCAGGCAGGTCCGAGATACTGTTGTGAAGAAGTTTAAAGCCGGATTTGGATACAAAACAATTTCCCAAGCTTTAAACATCCCAAGGAGCACTGTGCAAGCGATAATATTGAAATGGAAGGAGTATCAGACCACTACAAATCTACCAAGACCTGGCCGTCCCTCTAAACTTTCAGCTCATACAAGGAGAAGACTGATCAGAGATGCAGCCAAGAGACCCATGATCACTCTGGATGAACTGCAGAGATCTACAGCTGAGGTGGGAGACTCTGTCCATAGGACAACAATCAGTCGTATATATTGCACAAACCTGGCCTTTATGGAAGAGTGGCAAGAAGAAAGCCATTTCTTAAAGATATCCATAAAAAGTGTCGTTTAAAGTTTGCCACAAGCCACCTGGGAGACACACCAAACATGTGGAAGAAGGTGCTCTGGTCAGATGAAACCAAAATTGAACTTTTTGGCAACAATGCAAAACGTTGTTTGGCGTAAAAGCAACACAGCTCATCACCCTGAACACACCATCCCCACTGTCAAACATGGTGGTGGCAGCATCACGGTTTGGGCCTGCTTTTCTTCAGCAGGGACAGGGAAGATGGTTAAAATTGATGGAGCCAAATACAGGACCATTCTGGAAGAAAACCTGATGGAGTCTGCAAAAGACCTGAGACTGGGACGGAGATTTGTCTTCCAACAAGACAATGATCCAAAACAAAGCAAAATCTACAATGGAATGGTTCAAAAATAAACATATCCAGGTGTTAGAATGGCCAAGTCAAAGTACAGACCTGAATCCAATCGAGAATCTGTGGAAAGAACTGAACTGCTGTTCACAAATGCTCTCCATCCAACCTCACTGAGCTCGAGCTGTTTTGCAAGGAGGAATGGGAAAAAATTTCAGTCTCTCGATGTGCAAAACTGATAGACAAACCCCAAGCGACTTACAGCTGTAATCGCAGCAAAGTATTAACTTAAGGGGGCTGAATAATTTTGCATGCCCAATTTCAGTTTTTGATTTGTTAAAAAATTTGAAATATCCAATAAATGTCGTTCCACTTCATGATTGTGTCCCACTTGTTGATGGTTCTTCACAAAAGAATACAGTTTTATATCTTTATGTTTGAAGCCTGAAATGTGGCAAAAGGTCGCAAAGTTCAAGGGGGCCGAATACTTTCGCAAGGCACTGTATATCCCATACAAAAAGTGCCTGCAGACATCAGAACAGACTAATTGAATTATCCTACTCCTTAATTAGGAATAAGCTTACATTCACTTATCAATAGTCTCAGTCCCTTTTCAAATATGCCTAAATATAGCAAGAACTCCAATATGTAAAGTGAGGGAAGGAAAGTGAGAACTAGTTCTACAACAAATCTGTAGAGTACAGTGAGAGCCTTGTTTTGGCCCACCGATTATTTGAACTGGTTTTGACAAAGTTGAACATTTATTCATGAATCTAACACAAACTAAGTCATATCATTTGAAAAGCAGACAAAAACATAGCAACACGCTTTACTGAGCCATCAAATTAACTTATGCAACCACACAAGCCTGACTTGAGTAAAAATGCAACTTTCATATGACAACAACACACGACTGTTTATACCAGACTCGGAAACCACATTATACACTCAAACTAATGGCTTTTTTCTATTTCAGATACAGCTTCACAAATGGATTGTCTATCCAACAGCTGTGTATTCTATAGCCATGGTGTGGAAACAGTGAGAACAACTCTACAACAGAGGGTGTGGGAGAAGGTAAAAGAGACAAAAATGTCTGCCTTGTGAAATATTGCTGAATAGCGATATCATGAAATATGCTAGTCTAGCTTAAGCGACATCACTGAATGTAAAAACCTGACCGACTCTCATCATGCTCATTTCCCACAAAATAATCCCATGTCTGTCTTGCAACTGAGAAGGTTGGTTCAACTTTAATACTCCGACTGCATTAATAAAAGGTCTGTGGATCACCAGCTGGGGGAAAAGAGGAGGAATGCCGAGGTAGTCTACTCTGTCTCGTCTCCCAAAAACAAGCCAGTGATTCAGAAATAGAGTCTCCAATCACTGGGTCTTTGAGAGTTAAATACTTCTGTTCACATTGGAATCGGCTCAACGAGGAAAGACCTGAGGATAGTTAAAAGAATGCTGGTCACACCAAAACCCCACCTTGTCCTGCCCAGTCCTGAAGCAATTAGTGGTTGACTTTTGGTGGCTAAGCATCAGATGTAGTATTGCATTGGATGATGATGAATTAAGAAACACCATTGTGAAGTTTCTTAGGTGAAGTAAACTACGGCATGGGGAGGATAGTCAAGGGCATGACCACGGTGCAAATTACAGGGGAGCTCCCCTAAAAGGAGAAAATAATGATCATTTGAGTATTGGTGATGTAGTCTATTGTTATTTTACCCTATTGAAGTTGATATTCGATCAGATGTATTTATCTGAAGCCTGTATGTGTTCATGTGTAAGCCTACCGGTGTTCAAAGTTAATTGTGATTAACATTGTGGTCTAGTAGGTTGACCCTTTGTGTTAGGGTGACCATATGTCCTGTTTTTTTCACAGGACAGTCCTGTTTTTCAGCCACTTTTCAGGTGTCCTGACTTAAGTCACAAAAAAAAATGTACATTTCTTCCGTTTTTCTAGTGGTGTAAAGTAAAAATACTTTAAAGTACTACTTAAGTATATTTTTTGTACTTTATACACCATACATTTCCCCTGACACCCAAAAGTACGCGTTTCATTTTGAATGCTTAGGGCAGGAAAATGGTCCAATTCAAGCACTTATCAAAAGAACATCCCTGGTCATCCCTACTGCCTCAGATCTGGTGGACTCACTAAACACAAATGTGTTGTTTGTAAATTATGTTGGTGTTAGAGTGTGCTCTTGGCTATCCATAATATTGATTATATTTTATTTAAAATGTGGAGTGTTTGGCCCGGCTGGGATGTCCTCGTCCCATCGTGCTCTAGCAAGTCCTTGTGGCGGGCCGGGTGCCTGCAAGCTGACTTCCGCCACCAGTTGTTTCCTCCGACACATTGGTGTGGCTGACTTTCGGGTTAAGCGAGCAGTGTATCAAGAAGCAGTGCGGCTTGGCAGGGTCTTATTTCAGAGGACGCATGGCTCTCGACCTTTGCCTCTCCCAAGTCCGTACGGGAGTTGCAGCGATGGGAAAGACTGTAACTACCAATTGGATATCACGAAAATGGTGTTGTCTGATTTGCTTAATAAAGAATATGAAATGATTTATACTTTTACTTTTGATACGTTTTAGCAATTATATTTGATACTTAAATATATTTAAAACCTTTAATACATTTTTTTTACTCAAGTAGTATTTTACTGGGTGACTTTCACTTTAACTTGAGTCATTTTCTATTAAGGCATCTTTACTTTTACTCAAGTATGAAAATGTAGTACTTTTTCCACCACTGCGTATTTCAATTTAGAGTTCCCATTCATTTGATCAGAATTGACATTGATTGCATTCCAACCCGACAAAACGTAGGGTATAGGCTAGCGAGCCAATGTGTCATATCGTCAACCAATCACATTGGGTCAAATTCTGCTGGGCCCAGTTCCTGCCAGCTTCTAATGGAGAGCTACAAAAGTAAGTTAATATATAACTATTTCAGTCCAATAGTTAGTCTAAGGTATTTTGGCAAACTTGTGTAACTTTGGCAAACAGTTACATTCTCCTGATGTCAACCAGGAATGTTTCCATGGCCAAATATTCCCAGATTATTATGATTTAGCTTGCCCGGTGTGACGGAGGGGGACTTTTTTGGGGGGGAGGGGAATTTGAGGGGTGTTGTACATCTAGAAAAATATACCAGATCATGTATTTTTCCATAAAGCAGGCATTTTCTGAATATATACACAGATAATTCCCGAGACCAAGACAGGAAGACAAGTTTTATACTACAGATCAATATCCAATATCAAGGGTCAAAGGTCAAAGTGTGTGGAGGGGTCAATGAAAGGGGGGGGGTTGGGGGAAGGCACATCCCCTCTTCTCCCTCAGGGTAGAGAAACTGTATATCATCCAGGGGCTTCAAGTGCTTACTGTGACGAATAAAAAGAAGAAGAAAACATTTGACATAAATACACAGTGTATCAAGACTGGTGCATGACAGACCAGACAGACAAAAGTTACACAAGTAAGTAGGCATCTATTCACCAGTGAAAAACCCTTACAGGTTCAGGTTAGACTCCGTCACACTACACCCACAAAGGAAAATGTTGCTTCCTAATATCTTAGAGAAGTGACTTCAGGAGGCGACTGTAGTAAAGCTCTGTACCTGTCAGGTGGTTCTACTGCATCTGCATCCTAAGCAGCCGTCGCTTGCCCTGAAGACAGACGGTGAGATCACGTTAGATCACAATACTATGACTAGCACTGAAGTGACAGTATCCTATTAACCTAGATTTCTAAATGTGAGATACAACTCTCAGTACTACCGCCACGGCTGTTGCATCATCATCATTCGTGATTTTGTCATTGAAAATGATCTATTTGAACAAAATATACAACAATCTGTGCATTTATAGACAGTCCTATTTTTCATCTACTATTCCAACTAATCAAACATTCTATTGATCAGTTGTATGCTGTTAGTTGTCAAATTACCTTTTACCTCAGCAGCAGGGGCCTCATCATCGTCTGGAGATGGGATGATCCTGCCGGTCATGGGGCCGACGCCCAGGACTTTGGGCCTCTTATCAGTCTTGGCTGCTCCCTCCAGCACCACTACAATGTATTCCTTCTTAGGCGCCTCCACAGGTGCCACCACCACAACTGGGGCAGCCTCCACTGCAGCTGGGGCCTCTTTCATCGCAGCCTCTTCTACAGGTGGGGCAGCTGGGACCTCCTCCACTGCAGCCTCCTCCACCTCAGGTGGGGTCTCTTCTATGGTTGGGGCCTCTTCTACAGGTGTGACCTCAGGTGGGGTCTCTTCTATGGTTGGGGCCTCTTCTACAGGTGTGGCCTCAAGTGGGGCAGCTGGGGCCTCCTCCACTGCAGCCTCCTCCACTGCAGCCGGGGCCTCCTCCACTGCAGCCGGGGCCTCCTCCACTGCAGCCGGGGCCTCCTCCACTGCAGCCGGGGCCTCCTCCACTGCAGCCGGGGCCTCTTCTGCAGGTGCAGCCTCAAGTGGGGCAGCTGTGGCCTCCTCCACTGCAGCCGGGGACTCCTCCACTGCAGCCGGGGCCTCTTCTGCGGGTGCAGCCTCAAGTGGGGCAGCTGGGGACTCCTCCACTGGGGCGGCCTCCTCCACTGGGGCGGCCTCCTCCACTGGGGCGGCCTCCTCCACTGGGGCGGCCTCCTCCACTGGGGCGGCCTCCTCCACTGGGGCGGCCTCCTCCACTGGGGCGGCCTCCTCCACTGGGGCGGCCTCCTCCACTGGGGCGGCCTCCTCCACTGGGGCGGCCTCCTCCACTGGGGCGGCCTCCTCCACTTCTTCTACAATAGGCACAACCACTTCTTTGACCACTTCAGTGACTGTCGTCACCTCCAAAGCAGAGGCTGCTGCCAGAATGACTGGTTCCACTGCAAGACAGAACCCAGCGCCCAAACATCACTCACACTCATGTTACAAAAAGACTGACTCACAATTGATCTCCAACTCAATCAACATAGCACATATGCACCCAGTGTGATAGAAGAAAGGAGATCCAGGAAAACAGAGTGAGTTAGACATGCCAACGTGAACATTGTAGAAGTCTGTGCACAATTCCCACGAGATGGTGAAAGACGCATTCTTGTTTAAAAAGTACAGTTTGACCAAAACCCTTACGGTCTCAGCCCACTGTGTGGGTTAGGGAGAATACCCAGACCAACACGTAGCCATTAGCCAGACAGAGGTCACAGGGAGAAGACCAGCTTGCCATGCAAAAACGTGACATTAGTTGGAAAAAATGACTATTTGTACAGACATAGGTGTTAGCTTGTGCTTCTTCAGATAGAAAGGCAATCCGAATGTGTTGAGACTACTTTTAGGTCACCCGAGCATTTTTTGGTTGCGTTTGCATCAACATTGTACAGATCAAAGTGTACTTTAACCATGCATTGACCTCTATTGCATGTGTCACTTGCTCCCCAAAAGTCCCATATCTAAAAGTTCCGCTGGACCAGTCATTAAAACCTCTATTTGTTGCACACGTTGGTGAATGATGCAAAGCAGAAATGCATTGGACCAATGCAGACTGTCAGGCTATGGCAAGAATGTACCCGCCAGAGCATTGAGGAACCGCAAAACGATGGGTGGTTTTCGAGAGAGTTAGGATGGAGCCTACTGTTGCAGAACTTCAACATACAGGGTAGCAGTGGCATGGGTGTAGATGGCAACGAAATAAAAAGTGCGGTGACAGGAGAAGCATTGATTGGAAGAGGGCACAGGAAGCAGTAGAAGTAATGAAGGAGCAGTGTGTGGAATAGCAGTTAACTGTACATGACCGTTCCCCATACGGTGCACGTATGAAACGCAACATGTCCTTTTAAGGGTGAACGAGTCATTTCTAATGTGAATAGAAGACATTCCAAAATAAGTCGTCAGAACATACAGCAAAGACAGTACTTTTGCATGTTTTCCACCATCCTAATGGTTTGATTTCAAACATTTGTCTTGAACTAGGGAGCTTTTCTGATATGTGTCCTGGGCTAAAGTAAATCGTTTGTTGACTCGTGGGGTAACAGTGCAGAGGTGAATGAACTCCTAGTGTCAGTGTGGTGGATTTATCCCTAGGTTCTTCATGGTACAACCCGCATAATATTAGATCGGAAGTGTATCGTCTTGTCATTTGTCCTCGTGATGGAAACCATTGCTGCTTTGGAAAGACCTTGTAGGACACCCGGAAACCCTACAAGCATAGCGTATTAGCACAAGCAAACCAAACCCAGACAAACTCAACACGGGAGGGGATCTTTCTAGTCATTTTATTGTATGGCTCGATGAATTCCCTGAATCACTTACACGACGACTCACTACGTTATAGCTGGTTTTTAAAAAAAGAGCAAATCTGAATGACCACACACGGTTGATTTCCTCACATTTTAACCTTGCGAGGTCATTCCCTCCCAAGTTCCACTTTTACAGTTAAGAATGAAAACACACGGCAACCGTTTGTTTTGTTACAGCTACAGAGCAGGTTTCAGTGTCGTCTGTGCGAGCAGAAGCCATCACGCGGCTACAGCGGGTTTAGTTCAACAAAGTTAAAGTTACATCGGCATGTACCAACTCCGTGATATCTGGCAGAGAAGCGTAAGTTAAGAGGCTTAAAAATGTACAGTTATCCATGTAATATCTCCCCCAAAAAGCCTGAGTATTAGTGGTTGGTTGGCCGCGGACTGGTCTTACACATTACAAAACAAATAAAAAGATAATCAAATGGCGCATTTGAGGTGTTTTCCTGTTTGTGTTTGCATGCGGCATCGGGCCTCTGAGGGAAGGCAGGGGAGAGGTTAAAGGGCATTGATACGTGAGATCAGTTGAGCTTTGCAAACAGTGTTTGAGAGGAAGAAGAGAGAGAGGGAAGGGGTGAATAAAGGTAGTTTGGAGGGGGAAAGGGGAAATAAGCAGGTTTTTCGTCACATTTCACTATTGGGGGGAGGGGGCACAGTGATTTGCACTATTGTGTATTTCCATCCTTACTGTGATGTGAGGTTGAGATGGATGACATCACTGCCACTTTCTAAAAAGGTCTCACAGCGGTGATCTGCTGTTCTGACTAAATTCACTTGTAAAAGCTGTGTCAGCATTTTTTCATATCTGCTGGACTCACAACAAATATACTGTACATAGTCAGGAGATTTTGAAATACAGAAAATCAAACCCCACACAAAAACCTTGAAGCTTCTGTCTTCTAGCTTTAAACACTTTCACTTACAAAACCAGCCATGCCATTATTTACTCTCTGCCCTCCAAGTAAACTCTAATAAACTAGTAAATAAAGTGTTCTCTTCTAGAGAATAACCTTCACGGCAGAGGAGTCTAGCTCTACAGTGGTTTTAGAACCAGGTGAGATCAGTGTTAGACGCTGTAGTGGTACTCTATGGTGTAGGAACAGTGTACACATAATCTCCCTGTTGTCGTTGGCCTATCGGAGTGCGTGTTCGGGCTGGTGGTGAAGGACAGCGTGTGCCTCCCTGTGGTGTGTGTGTGTTACTCAGCAGCAAAAGCAGCCTCTGGGACTGCCTCCTCCTCTGGGCCCGTACCGTTGATCTCCTCCTCCGGCTCTTCCACGGCAACTGCCTCCTCAGCAGCCTCTTCCACGGCCACTTCCTCTGCTGCTGCCTCCACTTCATTTGCCACCTCGATGACCTCTTCTGCGACCTCAGCAACAGCCTCTGTAATCTCCTCCACCACAGTCTCCGCTTCCGCTGGTGCCACCTCTGCCTCTACTGCCGCTGCCTCCACAGCCGGTTCTTCAGAGACTGCCTCGGCCGCTGCTTCTGCCTCTACTGCCGCTGCCTCCACAGCCGGTTCTTCAGAGACTGCCTCGGCCACTGCTTCTGCCTCTACTGCCGCTGCCTCCACAGCCGGTTCTTCAGAGACTGCCTCGGCCGCTGCTTCTGTCTCGACTGAGGCCTCTTCTGCGGGTTCTGCTCCGTTTTCCGCCGCTACAGCCTCCTCAACTGCAGCCTCCTCTCCAGCCTCTTCTGCTGCTGCCTCCTCCTCAGCCGCCTCCTCCTCTCCTCCCCAGGCTGCTGCTTCCTCACCTGAAATTTTTTTAAAGAGAGAGAGAGCGAGACAGAAAAATATTTGAATCAGTAAAGATGGCATGGGCCTTTGAAACACTGCCTGAGTAAGCTTTACAACACGAAATAAGTAAGAGTATTTGCAGGGCATGTGAATTACACTACTCACGCCTACAAAACACTAGCCTGTAATATAACAGAATATTCCGATAAAGTACTACGTTAATGTGTTTATCTTAAATCATATTTACATTCATTACTTATCATTTAGCTGCCGTGTACACAACCACACACTGAAACAATCACACAACGCATCACACACGCCCATGCCACTCATCTTACCACACCTCCGGCTCATACCACACTCCACAGAAGAGAATTCACTCCACTACAGAAGAGAATTCACTGCAGAACCACATGCAAAGCCCAACGAGACAAGAGAGAAAAGGAGGGGAGAAAGAGAGAAAAACAAAAAGGAGAGGAGCAAAATGAAAGTGACATAGGGGAGGTATACAGGAATACAGGATCAGGGGTTAGAGGTCAGAGGGTGGACTAAGGAGTGAGGGGATAAAGATGGTGAATCTTACCATCCCATCAAAGCAACCAATACCTGGAAATTCCAACATTAACAGAAAAGCCAGATGGTTTGTGTGCATTTAATTTTAAATTGAGGCAGTCGGTCTGTTTACACATTTATCCATCAACACGATTCCATCCTGGAAGACGCCACAAAAACAGTTCATCAAATAAATACAAAATTGGGGCAATACACAGAACGAAGTGTCCAGAGGAGAAACGTTCAGAAACAGACAGAAGTTGAATGTATGGGACGTAAGCAGGACTTGTTCGGTCATACAGGAGAAGGAGGAAAGTAGGAGATTTCCCCCTTTTCAGATTCATCCAAAGAGTCCAGCAGGCTATAAAGTCCCCTGACGTATAGCCAATTTAGTTTTACACTGAAAAGAGTAAAAATAGGAGAGCGTTAGCGCAAAAAGGAGGAAGAGAACCTTTAACCCCAAAAAAGGACTTAAAATCAGATTACAATTTCACCATTATCAAGTACGCAAATTTAACATCAAAGACTATGATCATCAAATCCCTACAGGCTTATCTCATCAAAATGACTGATAATGCCAACAGTGAATTAGCATTCTAGGTGTAAAGGGGCACTAAGATGACATCACCTGTTTCAGTTTGACGAGTGGCGTCAGTGTGGACTTCGAGTTTGGTAGGGAATAAAGACTCTTTAATAAAGAGGTACGGGTTTACGAGAGGTTGGGGGGGTTAACAGTGAGAGAAGAGGGTTTGAAGGGTGGGCACGTTTTGGGGTGGATCGTACAGTAGGAAAGGAGTAGTGTCAAGGAGGGGAGCCCCCTGTTCTGATTAACAGGTATTTCAGCCAATAGGATCAGGTTAGGGTCAGACGGGAGAAGCTGGGTGTGGTGGGGCCAGAAAGGACAGGCTGAGTTTTCTAGTTTCAGAATCACTCCGATAAAAATGTCTATATCAGTCATCAACAGGAGTAGGCCATCTAGAGTTTACCATCTAGAGAAACCAAGACATTGTGTACAGAGAACAAACATTGTGTACAGGGAACAGGTCCTCCCAAATATTACCGTCAACAGAACGTTTTCCATAAACTACATGCTTTGGGTCCCCTAACAATATTTTTTTCTGCCAATGACAGAAAGCTAAGGCATTGGGTTGTGAAACTTCCAAAACTAAGTCCAGAAAATCAGAGCGCAGAACCTGTTCTTGACCCGACACCTTATTCAGGTGTCAATTCAAATAAATGGTCATCTGTCTCAGACCGTTATGCCAGTTCTACTATATGTAAATAGAAATCATTTAAGGCCAGAAGGTTGGAAGCACTCATTGCTGATAAATTGGCTGATTTTTTTTGCAGATGAGACAAATTGCTCAGGCAGTTATTAACCAGAACAGGGAGATCTCAGAGTGGGTGTAAGAAGCTGTGAGATTGGTGCTCTGCAGTGACTAACCAATAAGGATTTAGAAACCCTACAATGATTGGAGACATCACTACTAACTATACTGTAGATTATAATCATGGCATTTCACAGCATTTGGCTCAATCATTGAAATAAGATACATGAAGAGTCCACTCATTTCAGAGCCCATGAATCCACTCCTTTTCCACACCATTGGTCCTCAGAATTATGTGAAATGCAGTTTTGTGGATGTATCTAGAGAAAAATCTAGGTGTGAGTGCACCAATAGGGAAACATACATTTCAAGGCAATCAGTGAAAGAATAATCAAATCCATGCCAAGGTACCCTTAGTCTAAGACAAAGTTTCATTGATCATTCAGAAAGAGAGTCATTTAACAGGCTGTGAGTTATTATAAAAATGAAAGACATTAGCCAGTAGAGCCACACATAGGCACTCACCCTCCTCTTCCTCATCCCTACCTGAAAACAGACACAGAGAAGCACAGTGTCACAGATTTACAGAGTTTTATATGGATTATATACTGAACAAAAATATAAAACGCAACATGTAAAGTTTTGGTCCCATGGTTCATGAGCTGAAATAAAATAATCCAGAAATGTTCCATTGGCATACAAAGCTTATTTCTCTCAAATTTGTTTATATCCATGTTAGTGAGCATTGCTCTTTTGCCAAGATAATCCATCCACTTGACAGGTCTAGCATATCAAGAAGGTGATTAAACACCATGATCATTACACAGGTGCACCTTGTGCTGGGGTCAATAAAAGGCCTTGCTCCCCAGTGGGTGGGCCTACGCCCTCCCAGGCCCACCCATGGCTGCACCCCTGCCCAGCCATGTGAAAGCCATAGATTAGGGCCTAATAAATGTTTTTCAACTGACTGATTTCCTTAGAACTCAGTGAAATCGTTGAAATTGATGCATGTTGCGTTTATATTTTTGTTCAGTGTAATATAGGCTATGGAGTACATGGATGAGAGATCTACACAATGATCCTGCTGCATGTAAAATCAGCAAAAAAAAGAAATGTCCCTTTTTCAGGACCCTGTCTTTCAAAGATAATTAATAAAAATCCAAATAACATCAGAGATCTTCATTGTAAAGGGTTTAAATACTATTTCCCATGCTTGTTCAATGAACCATAAACAATTAATGAACATGCACCTGTGGAACGGTCGTTAAGACACGAACAACTTACAGACGGTAGGCAATTAAGGTCACAGTTATGACAACTTACGATACTAAAGAGGCCTTTCTACTGACTCTGAAAAACACCAAAAGAAAGATGCCCAGGATCCCTGCTTATCTGCTTGAACGTGCCGTAGACATTCTGCAAGGAGGCATGAGGACTGCAGATGTGGCCAGGGCAATAAATTGCTATGTCCGTACTGTGAGACACCTAAGACATCGCTACAGGTAGACAGGACGGACAGCTGATCGTCCTCGCAGTGGCAGACCACGTGTAACGACACCTGCACAGGATCTGTACATCCGAACATCACACCTGCAGGACAGGTACAGGATGGCAACAACAACTGCCTGAGTTACACCAGGAACGCACAATCCCACCATCAGTGCTCAGACTGTCCACAATGTGCTGAGAGAGGCTGGACTAATGGCTTGTAGGCCTATTGTAAGGCAGGTCCTCACCAGACTTCACCGGCAACAACGTCACCCATGGGCACAAACCTACCGTCCCTGGACCAGAAAGGACTGACAAAACGTGCTCTTAAGGTTGTCTCTCACCAGGGGTGATGGTCGGATTCGCGTTTATCATCAAAAGAATGAGCGTTACACCGAGGCCTGTACTCTGGAGTGGGATCGATTTGGAGGTGGAGGGTCTGGGGCGGTGTGTCACAGCATCATAGGACTGAGCTTGTTGTCATTGCAGCAATCTCAACGCTGTGCGTTATAGGGAAGACATCCTCCTCCCTCATGTGGTACCCTTCCTGCAGGCTCATCCTGACATGACCCTCCAGCATGACAATGCCACCAGCCATACTCGTTCTGTGCGTGATTTCCTGCAAGACAGGAATGTCAGTGTTCTGCCATGTCCAGCAAGGAGCCCGGATCTCAATCCCATTGAGCAGGTCTGGGACCTGTTGGATCGGAGGGTGAGGACTAGGGCCAATCCCCCCAGAAATGTCCGGGAACTTGCAGGTGCCTTGGTGGAAGACTGGGGTAAAATCTCACAGCAAGACCTGGCAAATCTGGTGCAGTCCATGAGGAGATGCACTGCAGTACTTAATGCAGCTGGTGGCCACACCAGATACTGACTGTTACTTTTGATCCCCCCCCCCCTTTTTTCAGGGTCACATTATTCCATTTATGTTATGTCTGTGGAACTTGTTCAGTTTATGTCTCAGTTGTGGAATCTTGTTATGTTCATACAAATATTGACACATGTTAAGTTTGCTGAAAATAAACACAGTTGACAGTGAGAGAAGTTTCTTTTTTTGCTGAGTTTATATGAATGAGGTTGCCGTAGTATACATCTGACTGATCTGTACTCAGTTATGATATTGGCATGGCGTTTTATTGTCCCCCACGATGATATCAGGGAGGGGACTGTGGATCTGTCTCCATACGTCCATTCGTTCGTCAGTCACACGTGATATCTCAGACAGCACTGGGCCGATTTGGACAAAACATGGGGGAATGATGAGTCTTGCCATAGAGATCCGTCATTTACAAAATTACACTGATTTGCCCAAGTCGGGAGCTATAGCAGTTAACCGGAATGTGTTAGTCACACGCAATCTCAGTTGGCCCCATGGGGGGGGGGGGGGGGGGGGGCGCTGCATAATTCGTGGGGGACGACATATTTATTGTTGCCTTGTTTATCTTTCCACACGTGTATGAGCGTGCATGAGCGTTTATGGGTGAGATAGCCATGCGCTTGTGTGATGATATCTGGGTAGTTGGAGTTTGGCGTCGCGGTGAAGTCTGCCAAAATAAACATCCATTACAAGTGGACAATGAAAAGCTAGTTGTATATCTAATCTCGTGTTTATACAGCACCAGTAGAACGATATGGTCCTCCCGGAGTGTCAATAAATAACCAACTCCCTAGCCGCTGTTGGATGACATAATAGCTGCAAGCATAAATAGAATAGTCTTGGACGGGAGAGTGTTTTTGTTAGCAGGAAGTGATTTTGGCAGAGACGAAAAGGAGTGATAGTGGGATACGCAGGTCTCCGACAGCTGCCGGGACGCTGAATAGCAATGACTTGGTTCGGCCAGAGAATGTGAGGGGGGGGGCTGGCCTGCTTGGCTAGAAGTCCATGGTGGTCTGGCCAAAACTACTGACCACTTGTTATTTCCACACACACACTGTTGGGCTTGTCCTGACCCGCGGGCTGGCCTGTCTGTGTCAGAGCTAATAATACATCATGACAGGAGACACCCTCAGTGTGTGTGTGTGTGTGGGTCTATTCTAATGAACTCAGCAGGATTTCCACTGCAGAAGGAAGGCTCTCCCAGAGGAGAAAATAGGACACACAAACACACTGAATAGCCATGCTACGGCTTTAGGCGCATGAGCGTGTGTGTGTGGTCCTTCAGTGACATTCCTCGGACATGGTGAAATAAGTCAAGGATTATCCAGGCCTCCTGTCCCACAATCTCTAGCGTGGATCACATCCCTCTTTCACACACAGACAGGACAGAGCTACTGTGCCAACCATGACTCACGAATGGAGGGCTTAGGCCACTGTACTGAGAGGGGGGTTATGGGGTGGGTTGGCAGCTGGTGGGAGTGTAGCAGGTTTCTATTTTTTATGCGCCAATTGAAAACGCATTGCAACAGTGGACAATGAATAGTTACAGTTGAAGTCAGAAGTTTACATACACTTAGGTTGGAGTCATTAAAACTTGTTTTTCGACCACTCCACAAATATCTTGTTTACAAACTGTAGTTTCGGCAAGTCGGTTAGGACATCTGCTTTGTGCATGACACAAGTCATTTTTCCGACAATTGTTTACAGACAGATTATTTCACTTATAATTTACTCCATCACAATTCCAGTGGGTCAGAAGTATACATACACTAAATTGACTATGCCTTTAAACAGCTTGGAAAATTCCAGAAAATGATGTCATGGCTGTAGAAGCTTCTGATAGGCTAATTTACATTATTTGAGTCAATTGGAGGTGTACTTGAGGATGTATTTCAAGGCCTGCCTTCAAACTCAGTGACTCTTTGGTTGACATCATGGGAAAATCAAAGGAAATCAGCCAAAACCTCAGAAAACAGATTGTAGACCTCCACAAGTCTGGTTCATCCTTGGGAGCAATTTCCATCTGTACAAACAATAGTACGCAAGTATAAACACAATGCAGCCGTCATACCGCTCAGGAAGGAGATGCGTTCTGTCTTCTAGAGATGAATGTACTTTGGTGCGAAAAGAACAACAGCAAAGGACCAGAACAACAGCAAAGGACCTTGTGAAGATGCTAGAGGAAACAGGTACAAAAGTATCTATATACAAAGTAAAATGAGTCCTATATCGACATAACCTGAAAGGCCTCTCAGCAAGGAAGAAACCACTGCTCCAAAACCACCATAAAAAAGCCAGACTACGGTTTGCAATTGCACATGGGGACAAAGATCATACTTTTTGGAGGAATGTCCTCTACTCTGATGAAACAAAAATAGAACTGTTTGCCCATAATGACCATTGTTATGTTTGGAGGAAAAAGGGGGGAGGCTTGCAAGCCGAAGAACACCATCCCATCCATGAAGCACGGGGTGGCAGCATCATGTTGTGGGGGTGCTTTGCTGCAGAAGGGACTGGTGCACTTCACAAAATTGATGGCATCATGTGGAATGAAAATTATGTGGATATATTGAAGCAACATCTCAAGACACCAGTCAGGAAGTTAAAGCTTGGTCACAAATGGGTCTTCCAAATGGACAATGACCCCAAGCATACTTCCAAAGTTGAGGAAAATGACTTAAGGACAACAAAGTCAAGGTATTGGAGTGGCCATCACAAAGCCCTGACCTCATCCTATAGAAAATTTGTGGGCAAAAGTGAAAAAGCGTGTGCAAGCAAGGAGGCCTAAAAACCTGACTCAGTTACACCAGCTCTGTCAGGAGGAATGGGCCAAGATTCACCCAACTTATTGTGGGAAGCTTGTGGAAGGCTCACCGAAACGTTTGGTCCAAGTTAAACAATTTAAAGGCAATGCTAATAAATACTAAATGAGTGTATGCAAACTTCTGACCCATTGAGAATGTGATGAAAGAAATAAAAGCTGAAAGAAATCATTCTCTACTATTACTCTGACATTTAACATTCTTAAAATAAAGTAGTGACCCTAACTGACCTAAGACCGGGAATTTTTACTTGGATTAAATGTCAGGAATTGTGAAAACTGAGTTTAAATGTATTTGGCTAAGGTGTATGTAAACTTCCGACTCCAACTGTATTTACAGTGAGTGTGTCACAGTCCTTAAGTGTCAGGACCAAACCCAAACCGTGTCTTATTCAACAACCTGTCATGACATGATGGGTTAGTTGAGATTGGGAGGTAAGAATGTGGGTGAGGTTGTGCGTTAAGATGGTAGGTGAAGTTGTGAGGTAAAATGGTGGGTGAGGTTGTGCGGTAAGATGGTGGGTGAGGTTGTGCGGTAAGACGGTGGGTGAGACGGTGGGTGAGGTTGTGCGGTAAGACGGTGGGTGAGGTTGTGCGGTAAGACGGTGGGTGAGGTTGTGCGGTAAGACGGTGGGTGAGGTTGTGCGGTAAGACGGTGGGTGAGGTTGTGCAGTAAGACGGTGGGTGAGGTTGTGCGGTAAGACGGTGGGTGAGGTTGTGCGGTAAGACGGTGGGTGAGGTTGTGCGGTAAGACGGTGGGTGAGGTTGTGCGGTAAGACGGTGGGTGAGGTTGTGCGGTAAGACGGTGGGTGAGGTTGTGCGGTAAGATGGTGGGTGAGGTTATGCAATAAGATGGTGGGTGAGCTGAGACTGACTCTTGGGAGGCCATGGTTTGGGCGACCACACAGTCTTGGGACGAGCGTTGATATCCGCTACACGGTCATTGAATCTGGCGTGGTCTGTGGTCACAGTGCTGTATGTCTGTTGGAAGAAACACAAAGAACATTTTAAACGCTCAAAATAGTAATATCTTCAACTCTACCAGAGAAATCTCTAAAATTATTTTGGAGGGCAACTTTAGCCATGTTGACCCAGCCCGGCTGCGACCGGGAGACCCATGGGGCGGCGCACAATTGGCGCAGCATCGCCCGGGTTCGGGGAGGGTTTTGCCATCAGGGGTGTCCTTGTCCCATCGTGCACTAGCGATTCCTGTGGCGGGCTGGGCGCAGCGCACACTGACAGTCACCAGGTGCACAGTGTTTCCTCCGACACATTGGTGCGGCTGGCTTCCGGGTTAAGTGACTGCGGCTTGGTTGTGTCTCGACCTTCGCCTCTCCTGAGTTCGTACAGGAGTTGCAGCGATGAGACAAGACAGTTACTACCAATTGGATACCATGAAATTGGGGAGAAAAACAATACATTTTTTTTTAAAGACCGAAAATAATAATAAGAACTTTAGCCATGTCACATAATAAAACAGAGCACATTCTAGAGTTGTAAAGGTTTATGAAATCAGCCAGTCTGGTATTATAGTTTATCTCTAAACTACGTCATCTGAACTCAGACAGATCAAATTAAAATGGCCAGGCGTAGACTCACGTATGCGATGGCTCCAGCGAAGGCCCCGCCACACAGCAGGGCGTAGACGATGTTATCACCAGTACCACCGGGGACTGATGACATTTGTCGTCGTGGCAACACTAAAAAAAATTTAAAAAAGTCATAGCTCAACTCACCCGGCCTTCAGAGTGGTCATCAGTGAGAAGGAAACATGGTAGATGTAAACAGGATATTCAACATTCGATCTTGATCCCGCCCTATAACCCTGGCTCCCTATTAGATTGACGTAGACCTAATGCATCAAAACAATCCACAGAAAGAGCGAGACAGAAGCGTGAGGACAGAGGCTTTGTTGAAGCACAATCCCTGGCTGTTTATTGGATTGGGTGGAATGAGTTTAGGTGTCCAGGAATGTGCCTGTCAGAGCTAATTTGCCTCCAACTGAAATAGACTTCAGTGATCCTCTGGTAGACCTTCAACCAGAGTAACAATGGGCAGCTTTTTTAAATAGTCTATTGTAAAAGAAAAGAAAGTCAAATGCAAATTGAATTTAATTCTACCTTAAGCAATTTACCTAGCAGGTCAGCGCAATAGCAACATTCAAAAGCAGGTGAAATGACCCACCACTAATATTCAAGTTAAAAAATAATAATAATTAAACACTCTCTCCAGACGCATATTCTTTTTGATGATACTCCGCACAAGGTGGTGTTGTGTCATTTGACGTAGTTCTTTCACTTTCATTGTGTTTTGCCTGAGTGCCATTACATCAGCAGGAGAACACTGCAGCCAGGCACTTTGTTTACAACTTCAAGACTTCGGCCATAGTCACAGATTCCTGCTAATGCTGTTGTAGGTTTGTGCCATGCCCTCACTGCAGACAGGCACACAAAAAACTAGACACGCACAACACACAAAGACGGACACAATCATACGCACACACTTACCACACAACAAGCATGCAAGTTTAGAACACAGACAGGATTCAAAACACACGAAAATTCACAAAGACAGAAATCTACCGTACAGACAGACTGTCACAGAAACGGACTTCCGGCTTTGCCACAGTACAAATAAATCTGTCAAGTAGCTACAGTGGAGAAAACCACGAATCACAAGTGTCCAGTTTTACTTGTACAGTAAACAAGCACAGTCTAAACTAACAGGAGAGCCTGCATGCCTTTAACAATCAGTGTGCAAAGTGGGGGACCAGTAATTTTAGGCCCAAATAAAGTTGACAATTTAACGGAAGAAAAGGCAATAGAATTTTATTTTAGACATAACTAGTCCCTGTTTGTGTCAATTTCCTTTTGATCCTGATAATTAGGAAATAACAGTGTGGCTGATTATAAATGGGTTCTAACTACATAGTACGTGAGTTTCTCCATTCAAAACATCAACATAGGGATTGTCACTGTACCCTGTTATTTATACCAACTAATCTGTTAAACCCTCACAGGAGTTGCAGGGTTAAGGTGGTGTGGGATTGAGAGAGTATGAGGGGTTGTGGGTCATAAGATTAAACTATGATACTCTGTGTGCCTAAGTACTGGTCAAGGGAGGAGAGTGGGCAGGGAGGGACCCACTGCCATGAGAAGAGGCCCCTTCTTGCATGTAGATGTAGAAATGTATCAAATATTTGTTTTTTTATAACTAACCCAAAATAGACCACAGCCTGTTGTTTCCAAAGGGAGCAAATGGATAATAGTGGGCAGAACAAGCAAGGGGGTGGGGCAGAGCCAAGCATGAGCTATCAAGATCCTATTGGCATGTTCTAGTATGTGTCTGTATATTTCTGTTAGGGAACTGAAGTGTGTGTAATAACTAAATTTACCCTTGCAATCCTAAACATCGCACTTTATAAAAAAAAAAACTTTGACAAAGGGTAAAGTCTACATAACTTAATCCACCTTGTTTGTAACAGATTCTAGTTTTGGGAACAGACAACTATTGAGATCAAATGTTTAATCGGTAAGAAAATTAACAGAATGTCGGCCAAAATACATCTCGCTCCATCTTCTCCCACTCCCGGCCACTGGGCTTCATCTCATCACTAAATGTGGTGGTAAATAGAAATGGCAACCGGATGCTTCATAGTTACACATCCGATTAAACATCTGGCTCATTGTTCCATCTGTGGTTGTATACTGCACAGACGCAAAGCAGGGGCCGGTGTTGTTGCGTAATCTCATAAGAGGTCACCAATGGTGTCTTGACAGCAGGACACCGGACAAGCTCGACTTTGAGTGTGTGTGTCAATGAAGAGAACGCTGTGCCAAAAACTCACGGCACGTCATGTTGCTATCGTTGCCTAGCCCTTGGGCACTTGTCTAAGAGCAGCAAAACCACGTTCTGTAGGAGCTACAGCAAATTACGAGCAATGCCAAGTAAGCAAAAGGTGTGGACATTCTACTAAAATGTGAAGGCACATAGTGTAAGGTAAAGCTTTTGACAATTTAATAAAGGTCCAAATATGAAAATGGACCTTCTCAGAAGCTGACGTTATGTCAGCCTAAATATATGTGTGAGTACAGCATATGGTTTACTGAACTATGCCCATGGTAAATATTTAAAATGGAATGCTGACTCCGGCTTTGAAACACTGATTAGGTCAACCATTTTTTGTTCATAGAACGCAAGTTCATTGGTGCGCGCTCCCGTGGGAGCAGCTGTATGGCGAGAAACGCGTGCCTCTGTCCAGTCTTATACATTGAGACCATGATCACACCACGTGAGCAAAAGCATGAACCCTATTTCTATGCCATCTTTGACATATATTATTAGTGTTTAAAACACACAAACGTTATGTAACGAGCTTCATTTAATTGATACATTCCCTTTCAAATTGCGTGTTTCGTAACTATGGTTAAAATGGATCATGTGAACACCTAGGCCGTGCAATCGCCCTTAATACGAAGTGACAAGCTGCCATAATCTAATGATTGGAGAGGATTTCAACGATTTATTGGCACAGTAGGCCATCGCTGAGTCTGTATAGTAACACCGAATTAATTTCGGAACAAAATGGTTAGGATACTTTGAGCATGAGATTACTTGAACATGGGGAAAACAGGACTTTCCCTTTAAAATGTAGCAATGCTCCAATAAAATGGTAATCATAAATACAATGAAAAGATTCAGAGCATCATTGGTCAACATTCCAATTGACCTTCACTTCCCTTGTCCTGTAACACCGGTGCCATCTTTCATATGTGGGATGCGACAGTTTCAAAAGCCAAAACACGAGAACAAAATGTTCTCTTCTGAAATGCACGCATATTCCTCTGCCCGAAGACTATCCTACCCTACAGAAGAATGAAAAACCAACATGCATACACATTTGCCATCTTGTATCATGTACAAATGTAATTTAATTCGATCTCTCCATATTTTGAACCCATCATGTAAATACTCACCATCTCTAGATAACTGTTGGGCTACCTTCCTTGCCAAAGGCCCATATCTTTGCCAAGCCGCTCTGCAGAGAAACATCGCCGCTCGCTATCCAAAAACTACCGTAGGAATGCAGCGTGTGCCGGAGCAAGGGAGGGCAGAATGAATGGCGTAAGCTGGTCGTGTGTGAGAGGAGCGAAGCGCTGGATGTCTGTCTTCTCAAACGGTTCTTCACCCTCCCCCTTTTCTCACGCACAAGGGAAACGGTCAAATGTCAAGCACGTGGAACATAAACATATATTTTGTTTTATCGGTGTGTCTTTCATTTTTGGAATGTCTTTCCTGTACGCTTGTTATGAGTGCATCCATTTTACGAGTTCAGTGTACGCACCCAAACCCCTTAGTCGATTGACACACCTTTACATCAACCTAAGTAACGTAATTTTAAAACTCCCGATCAAAATCCGTCAATTTCAAGTAGAGATACCGTATCTGACAGGACGGAAATGGATTCAGAGGAGCATGAGGAGGCGAGTCTGATAAGGTCTCGCCCAATTCCTGTACAAAGGACCGAAGACAGCCTTTTAACAAAGTACCTTTTTAACATGTTTTTCATCTCTTAAAAATGTTTTACTTTTGTTAAATAATTTATACACATTTTAAATTGATTTTACAGAATTGGATGTTTTACATAAAAAATACTTTTATTTATGGTTGTTTTTATTGGTTTTAACAACGTAATTTTTAACAAACTTAATTGTAATATTCAAATGCTGTTTTTATGCTTTTATGCCGTTTTTATGTGTAAAAAATTAGGTACAACATATGTTTTAGCTGGTTTAAAGGAAATGCGATAATAAAACTTTTCCAAAATAAAAAAAAATATGTTTTTTTTTGCATTGGATACGTCTTAATCTTTCGATGTCGTACTTCCATATCGGCGGTGAAAGGCGACAGAACTTGAGCGGTGTTTGTCAAACCATGAGTCATCCCGAAAATGGGTTTTCTCACAAAAAGTCTGTAGCTTTCGAACGGTTTGACCAACAAACTCTTATGACCACTCTATGGAAAGGGTAGACTCTCACAAGTAGTGTCAGGACTCATCTGACTTTTTTTTTTTTAATCGAAGTATGAAGGAAGTTTTCCTTAACTGTCTTATATCTTATAGTTATAGGACAATAACTTAAAAACCTATGATATATTTTTTACTCTATTTTTTGTTGTTGCCATTTATGAATGTGTTATTCAATGCTTTCATCTGGGCTATTCTAGTAAAGGCCAAATTAAATGTTTATACTTAAAGCGGTCCTAAAATTCAAAATCAAATATCTCAATGGTCCATAGTATGAACATCTTAACCTTCCTGTTGTGTTCCGGTCAAATTGGACTGATTTACAAGTTTTCTCTCTGAAAAATGTAGTCAATTTAATCTGATTGTCATAGGGTTCCATTACATGTTGATGATTTTCATTACATTTTGGGTGTTTTGTTTAACTTTTGTGTTCCTGTGGTGTTCATGGTCAAAAATGACCGGTCATTAGAAATTAATGGGTGAGACTACAATTAGTGTATAAAATTGAGTTCAGGCACATGCCCATTCATCAGATTGACACACTTCCTCTCCCAGACCCCCACATGCATGTGTGTTTGAGGACACACACACACCTCACACCCCTTCTTGGCTTCCATGTCAACCCCCATGGGAACCTTTCCCCCAATATAATCTTTCTCCCACGGGAACCACACCTGTTGGCATTCTCACAAACAATTGCAACATTGTTTCAATAATATAAAGAACTTTTCTCACTGATCTGGTATATAAAGCTTTTTTTGAGGCCTTGCTAATAATTCATTATGTGGCAGCACAATGACCAAACGATATACTGTTTGTTAGGCTCTTGATCATATCTTTGATCATGACAC
This sequence comes from Oncorhynchus gorbuscha, assembly GCF_021184085.1. Taxonomy (NCBI): domain Eukaryota; kingdom Metazoa; phylum Chordata; class Actinopteri; order Salmoniformes; family Salmonidae; genus Oncorhynchus; species Oncorhynchus gorbuscha. The sequence goes on along the minus strand of NC_060195.1, from coordinate 35,751,456 downwards.
CGGTGAGGAGGAGAGAGGCCAGGAAACGGACAGTGGAGTAGTCTATGACAAATAGCACAATATGTTTAATCTGAGTATGTGTTATAGTCAAACTAATTCATACATGATGCTTTTTTGCTTAAAACGAGTTGTATGAGCTACGATCAATGAAGCCCACAGGCCATAAATAGCAAATAGAAGTTAAAAACGTGTAATTTTCACAATAACTTAAGTTGATAGAAAAAGATCTAACACAACATTAGGTGATAATATATGTATTATTATGGATTTATAATCAGCTATAATGGGGCGGTCATTTTGGACCGGGAACATATAATTAATTAACAAGAAACAACACAACAGGAGGGTTAAAACAATTCCATGTCAGCTTAGAACCTCACTTTAAACCAATTTAAGCAGACACTATGTTCAGGTATTTTAACAAACTTAATTGTAATATTCAAATGCTGCATTTCGCTACACTCGCATTAACATCTGCTAACCTTGTGTATGTGACAAATAAAATTTGATTTGATTTGGTATTTGGGCATTGCATTACACATTGCCAGGGGCGCCGTATGAGGGAAGCGAGGACGATTCTAAGGGCCTGTGACTGACAGGGGCCCTAAAAAATTATTAGAACATTAGGTAAAAAAAAATCAATTAGTTTAAGCACTGTCTATTGTTGCAACTTAGAGGCAGATCAGATCCCATTTGACCAATTTATGTAGAAATCCAGGTAATTCCAAAGGGTTCATACTTTGTGTGTGTGTGTGTGTGTGTGTGTGTGTGTGTGTGTGTGTGTGTGTGTGTGTGTGTGTGTGTGTGTGTGTGTGTGTGTGTGTGTGTGTGTGTGTGTGTGTGTGTGTGTGTGTGTGTGTGTGTGTGTGTGTGTGTGTGTGTGTGTGTGTGTGTGTGTGTTTTTTTGCGATCACATAACCCAGAGGTGCTAATCTTTTTGTATGATGTCTTTTCTCATGAGGCCAATGTCCTCCATTGCGTCTTCTAGTGTAGCCAAAGATCAGTGACTTTGCTAGCAAGAAGGCTCGGAGCTGGGCTCTTGGTGAGTAAGTCTGAGCAAGGGCCAGTGATAACTGTTAAATGGCATCGTTATGGATGTTGTTTCACTACACACATGATGCCCACAGGCTGAGCACAAGACTGAGAACAAGATACATCTCAAAGTAATGGCTGGATTGCCATCAAATTTGTTGTGCACAATCAAGACCCCAAGTTGAAGAAACCTATTGATTTGATGACCTCTTGACCTTTCCTCTAGCGCCACCATCAGGCCTTTTCATTTCCATTTTGTTTTCCATTTCCACTTTTACAGCTGCTTATTTTCCAGTTGGTATGTGTACTTAGTTCAAAAATCTGCTACTGATTTTATTATTTTGTTTGTTATATCATTCTATAGATGATAATGTTAATTTATTTTAATTGAAGAGGTTAATGTATATTTAAGTAATATTTATTTTAAGTTATACATTAATGTTAAGAGAATTTTCCATTCAAGAATTTGACCATTAAAATTACATTTAGACTGTAAAAGATGGCCTTTAGCACATTTCTTATAGAGGGTGTCAGTCTCGCATCAAATAGTGAATTCCTGTGCAGTGATGCTGCATGCATGTCTGCACAGTGTTATATCTTCACAGCTCACTGTCAGTGAATATTGTACAGTAAATATTGGACTACAAGAGAGTTGAAAGCCTGCAAAGGTACAGATATTTAAAGTTTTGAATGTGTCGATTGGGTTCTGGAGGTGTGTGGTTACAGCAATTGCGCGGGGTTGTTGTGGCCTGTGTTGGTGGGGCCCAATGTGATGTCTTTTCATGGGGACCAACATTCCTGGCGGCACCCCTGCACATAGCCTACCATTGGCAAACATGTCTCAATAACGTATAGCCTAGACAATTTACGGTAGTATTTTTAATGACATTTTTCAACTTTATCTGAAGGGGAGTTTGTTCACCACGTGCTTAATGCACGTTCCACAATCGATCGATTCCTCCATGTGCGCAGATTACCCCAAGAAAGGGTTAAGGTAGGAAATGGGGTGCCAAATCCCAGTGGGTTAAATATGATCCACAGAGAAGTATCAACTCATTTACCGTTAGCATTGGTCTAGCAGTGGTCTTTTATATATGTTCAAAGCTGTCAATTTGATTTATAGAGGATGGGCAGGTGGCTTTTCATAAACCACAGGCTATGCTATAGTTCCTTCATTGTTGGAATGTTCTAGAAATGTCCGCAGACAGGCGCGTACTGGGACTAGAAATCGTCTCTGGTATTTCTAACACGCTGACACATTTTTTCCCCTTGAGGCCCCCATTATTAGCCAGATAATTATCGTTTTAAATTTAATTATATTTTACAGGTGTAAATATTGGACTATAAATTGTGCCTTCCTGTGTTATACTTATGCTATTTTTTATTCCATTCTACTGAGCCATTTGCTTTATGTTCATATTCGTACCTTTTATTTCTTATTGTTGTTTCATTGTCGAGAAGGAACCTGCAAGTAAGCATTTAGTTGGACGGTGTATACTGTATGTATGTATCCTGCACCTACGACATAAAAGCTTGTGACTTGTTTTGCACAACAACAAAAAACTAGTTTTGCAGGCCCACAGTGGTGGAAAAAGTACTCATAATCATACTTGAGCAAAAATAAAAAATACCGTAATGGAATATGACTGAAGTAAAAGTGACAGTAAAATACTATCCGAGTAAAAGTCTAAAAGTATATGGTTTTAAATGTACTTATGTACAGTGGTGGGAAAAGTATTCAATTACCAGTAAAAGTACAAAGTAAATTCTATAAATGTAATTTCTTATATTAAGCAAACCAGACCGCATGATGTTCTTGTAAAAATGTTTTTTTAACAGACAGCCAGGGGCACACTAATACTCTGACATCATTTACAAATGCAATATTTGTGTTTAGAGTCCACTAGATCAGATGTGGTAGGGATGACAACCCATTATATTGATAAGTGTGTAAATTGGACCATATTACTGCCCTGACTGAGCATTCAAAATGTAATGAGTACTTTTAGGTGTCAGGGAAAATGTAAAAAAGTACATGTTTTCTTTAGGAATGTAGTGGAGTCAAAGTAAAAGTATTCAAAAACATAAATACTCAAGTAAAGTACAGATACCCCAAAAATCTACTTAAGTAGTACTTCAAAGTATTTTTACTTAGGAACTTTACACCACTGCAGGCCCACTCAGGTAAAAATGGACCAGCCCATCTGGCATTTGCCCAAAATGCCTGATGGCCAGTCTGGCCCTGTCCAAAGGTCATTGTCATAGCCTATGAGATGATATCTTGACATGAGGGGGGGGGAAACTCAGGGGGGGGGAGGGGTTGACTGTCAAAATTGACCACAATTTTTCAAATTAGTTTTATTGGCAAGGCAGGAAGTCATCATGTCCTGGCTATAAGACACACAGTAGACTTCGATAATATAAGGGACAAATATCTGCAGTGCCATTGGAGAGCACAACATTAGCTAGCATTCTCTGTAATCAAATTAACGAATGATGCAATGCTGAAGATCTGTTTACAACAGGGAGGTATGGGGACTGGCTTTTCTCTCCCTCCACATCATTATCTGGCAAGTGTCTGAACTAGAGGTGCCTAGACCAGTGGCGGAAAAAGTACCCAATTGTCAGATACCTTAATAGAAAGTTACTCAAGTAAGTCAGCCAGTAAAATACGACTTGAGTAAAAGTATTTGGTTTTAAATATACTTTCACCTTTATTTAACCAGGTAAGCTAGTTGAGAACAAGTTCTCATTTACAACTAAGACCTGGCCAAGATAAAGCAAAGCAGTGCGACACAAACAACAACACAGAGTTACACATGGAATTAACAAGCATACAGTCAATAACACAATAGAAAAAAAAGAAAGTCTATATACAGCTTGTGCAAATGGCGTGAGGAGGTAGGCAATAAATATGCCATAGTAGTAGAGTAATCACAATTTAGCTAATTAACACTGGAGCAATAAATGAGCAGATGATGATGTGCAAGTAAAGACACTGGTGTGCAAAAGAGCAGAAAAGTAAATAAAAACAATATGGGGATGAGGTAGGTAGATTGGGTGGGCTTTTACAGATGGACTATGTACAGCTGCAGCGATCTGTTAGCTGCTCAGATATCTGATGTTTAAAGTTAGTGATGGAAATGTAAGTTTCCAGCTTTGGGGATGGCCCCTGAGATATACCTGCTGGAGCGAGTGCTACGGGTGGGTGTTGTGACCAGTGAGCTGAGTGAGCTGAGATAAGGCGGAGCTTTACCTAGTATAGACTTATAGATCACTTGGAGCCAGTGGGTCTGGCGACGAATATGTAGCAAGGGCCAGCCGACTAGAGCATACAGGTCGCAGTGGTGGGTGGTATAAGGGTCTTTGGTAAAAAAACAAAAAACAGATGGCACTGTGATAGACTGCATCCTGTTTGATGAGTAGAGTATTGGAGGCTATTTTGCAGATGACATCGCCGAAGTCGAGGATCGGTAGGATAGTCAGTTTTACTAGGTTAAGTTTGACGGCATGAGTGAAGGAGGCTTTGTTGCAACAAAAAAAAACAATACTAGATTTGATTTTGGATTGGAGGTGTTTAATATGAGTCTGGAAGGAGAGTTTACAGTCTAGCCAGACACCTAGGTATTTGTAGTTGTCCACATATTCTAGGTCAGAACCATCCAGGGTAGTGATGCTAGTCGGGCAGGCGGATGCGGGCAGCGAACGGTTGAAAAGCATGCATTTGGTTTTTACTAGCATTTAAGAGCAGTTGGAGGCCATGGAAGGAGAGTTGTGTGGCATTGAAGCTCGTTTGGAGGTTAGTTAACAGTGTCCAAAGAAGGGCCAGAGGTGGATCAGGGAATAACCCGCAGCAAGAGCGACATCATTGATATATACAGAGAAAAGAGTCAGCCCGAGAATTGAACCCTGTGGTACCCCCATAGTATGAAAAGTAAATGTGACTGCTAAAATATACTTAAGTATCAAAAGTAAAAGTAGAAATAATGAAAAATTAAGCAAAGCAGATGGCAACATTTTCTTGATTTTAAAATTTACGAGGAGTTAGGGGCACACTCAAGACATTATTTACAAAAGATGCATTTGTGTTTACCGAGTCCACCAGGCCAGAGGCAGTAGGGATGACCACGTGTTCTCTTGATAAGTGTGTGAATTTGACAATTTTCCTGTCCTGTTAAGCATTCAAAATGTAATGAGCACTTTGTGTGTCAGGGAAAATGTATGGAGTAAAAAGTCCAATATTTTATTTAGGAATGTAGTGAAGTAAAAGTTTTCCAAAATTTAAATAGTAAAGTACAGATACTCCAAAAAACTACTTAAGTAGTACTCTATAGTATTTTTACTTTTGTACTTTACACCACTGGCCTAGACACAGTCTACTGATGTGAGACACATGCATGCAAGCATCCGCACCATGAATACAGCAGGTTTTACAGAGATGCCGTCTACAGTATTCTGGAGCACCATATCAATAAGGCATCTATTTACTGTATTTCAATGATCACCCTGATGGTATATGTATCTGTGTATTGGTATCCAGCCAGAGGCGGCAGGTAGCCTAGTGGTTAGAGTATTGGACTAGTAACTGAAAGGTTGCAAGATCGAATCCCTGAGCTGACAAGGTAAAAGCTGTCGTTCTGCCCCTGAACAAGGCAGTTAACCCACTGTTCCTAGACAGTCATTGAAAATAAGAATTTGTTGAACATCTCTGGAGATGTTAACTGAGAGAAAAATAACTGCAGCAATGCTCCCCATCCAATCTGACAGAGCTTGAGAGGATCTGCAGAGAAGAATGGGACAAACTCCCCAAATACATGTGTGCCATGCTTGTAGCATCATACTCAAGAAGACTTGAGGCTGAGATGGCTGCCAGAGGTGCTTCAACAAAGTACTGTGTAAAGGGTCTGAATACTTAAGGAAATGTGGGATTTCAGTATATTTTTAATAAATTAGCAAAAACTTTCTAAAAACCTGTTTTTTCTTTGTCATGAGGTAGTGTGTAGATTGATGAGGGGGGAAAAAACAGCCATTATAGAACAAGGCTGTAACATAAAAAAAGTGGAAAACGTTGAGGGGTCTGAATACTTTCCCTGTGTATTGGTATGTACTATATCTTAAAAATAGTATGGTGTAAGGGAAAATATCGACCCCCCACTCAGATTGTGTATCAGGGAGAGTGGGATATGCAAAAAAATATATAATTCCAAGTCACAAATGCATATTAATACACACGTGTGAAATAGGAAAATAAGTACCCACCAAATTATTAAATACAGTAATCTCTTTATTACACATAGAACTAGATATTATGCCCAGGACATGGGATCATTAAAACAAAATAAAAATACAGAAGGAAAAAAAAGTGTGAAGACATATTCAGATCACCCTGATGGATCCACGAAATAGTCCTGCAAAGCATAATAATGAATCACAAAAACATTAGGCTGTCATGTTTTTCTTTTGTAATATAATAAATCGAAAGAACAACAATCTGAACTCAAACAGCAGACATTTTTACAAGCGTTAGAACAGCACAACATCCTAATTCTTGAAAGTCCCACATGCATTACCTTAATAATTACTAAACTGAGGGAGACTTGAAGAGGGTAAGACTCACATGTTGTCATAGCGATTCATTCCAGGCCATTCCTCACTTTGTACTCATGCACATCAGTGCTGTGCTGTTTGAAGAGCTGCAGATGAAAAAAATAACCTCTATAGTTTGGCATTCATCCTGGACTGCATTCAAAAATCCAAACAATGTTCTGCAGTATTGTAAAAGGAAATCAGGGGACAAATGTACAAATATCAGTAGGCTAACTAAGTAATCTTATGTTTTGTGTTTAACCCCCAATAGAGGAGGTGAGCAGTCATTACCAGGCCCCAGAGGAAAGCGGACGTCCCGAACGCTAAGCCCACACGCAGCCAGTTGGGGTTGGTGTGATCTGGCTTTGCTGCGGTGAATGCAGACCGAGTCCCAACTGCAAGATAAAAGGACAATGAGATTAATAATCAGCATTTGACTGACTGGCAATTCAACAGAAAGAGTTGTGAGGTTGTAATGCTTCAGTTGTTACTGTATGAGTCTGTTCTTGCTGACTCCCAATAGAGACCCCACAAGTGTCAAGTTAGTCACAAATTGTGCATACATTATTGTAGACTACATCAATACTAGGTTGACAGATTTGTCTCTCTTTATCTCCATAATTACAATCATTCGTGAGGTAATTATCGTGCATGAAAATCCTGTGTTTGGACTAATGATTACATCCCAGGTAGCTAATAATACCTAATTAACTAGTAGACTATTAGTAAGCTAATGTCACTTAGCTACTATACCGAGATAGCACATTCAATCATCTGAATACAGCTACTTTGTGTTTTCATGTCAATTGCAGTGTTATTAAAACGTGAATGGCTATGCATGTTGCCATATAACTTAGTACTTCACTTAGTCAAGACAGTTACGCTAACCTTGCTAAAATAACGTTAGCTATTGACATTGGCTAATGTTAGCTAGCTAAGCTAAGGTCAGGCCTCAAAACAGCCCGATAGCCAGTCTTCTCGCAAGGTTAACGTTTTTTTTGTATATATATATATATAAAGGATTATTACACAAATTATACACCTGTTTCCTTTTTATTTACTTACTCTTGCTGGCGCTTGCTGCCCGTAGTAATAAACGATTGAGTGTCATTTTAGCCACAGAGTTTGTTCCCTCATCCGAAATCGGTTCGTGACGAGCTTTGATCGACTATGTGCCCTGTCCAGTGGAGTAGAATTTGAAATGATCACAGAATAATAGATTTTTAAAAAGAGGGATGATTTTATTTAGAGATTAAAGGCTCAGTGTTCCTAAAATAAAGTACACACTTGAACCATTTACTGTAAAATTTTGCAATAACATATTCACTTCAATATGTCATGTTTTTACGTCTATGATGCAAATGTCATGTTTTTACATCAATAATGCAAACCACATAACAGTGATGACAATGCTGCAATGATGGATAATGGCTACGGAAATGGACTGTAATCTTATCTAATTCATATATTTTTTAAATTCTTTCTGTCTGGGACTGGGCACGGTGCCATGTAGCTAGCTCTGGAGAACCCAAGATTGGAATTATGAGAACTGAGAAAAAATATATTTTACATCATGTCTATTGCAGAACCGAAGTGATGCACTATAACACGTCCCCTTCCATAATTGTCTTTGGTTGATTGATTACATTTGTAACTTTTCAGTTTGACAATTTTGCACGGTACAGCAGCGGCACGCACACAGACCCAGAGAGCAGCTTGACCCGGAGGAGAAGGCGGCCATTTTGGTCTGAAGGGGGCCTTGGCTGTCACCACGTGAGGAAGAAGAGCCCGAAAGAGAGTGAGACAATTCCGGGAGCTTTGACTCGAAGAGACCGAGAGGGGAGAGAGAGAGAGGAAACTTCGATTCCGATTCATGCGCGAAGCTACAGAAGAGTAGCCAGATTACAGAATGCCCTCAATTACTCTACCGCCGAAAGAGAACGCTCTATTCAAGAGAATATTGGTAAGTACCTAGCTGCCGCTAGCTAGTTACGTTAGCTAACTTGCTATATATAGCAAGCTAGCTAACTTGCGCACGTTACAGTAGCTACTCTATACATGACCAGTAGCTAGTTAGCGTTGATTCGATTTGAAATAAAACAGCATGTATTCATGTTGTATCGTTAGTTGACATATGTTGTTCCTTCCATCACCCTCTAAACGATTGTAACGTTATAGCTAACTCGTGGGCTAGTATGTCGCGAGGCAATCGGAACGGCCTGATTATCATCATTAGCTTGTTAGTTAGCGGTTTCAGTTTTACACCGTTTACTAACTAGCTAGTTACCATGAAACATGGCTAACAAGCGAGTAAACTTACTAACTTGTTATATGTTGTATCAGTTTGATGTAGCGGACTGGTTCAAAAATAAACGCATGACTTTGCTCCAAAACATGATTGGCAAGGAACGTTAGCTAGCTACGGCTAGATAAGTTGGCTAACGTAGGAAGCTAGCTCGCTGCAAACTCATTCTACACCAACCGCACAGGTACTTCATCATTACTCAGCATTTTAGCAACAAGATAAACTATAACTAGCTATGAAGCTAGATAGGCGTTACATTTAACATGCTCAACGTATGTGCAGTGTTGTCCCCAAAGATATTACTGCAAACAGCGGTATGTTAAGTATTGCAATCCTTTACCATAGATTGCAGTTAGCTAACACAACCTAGCTACCCAGCCAGCTAGCTGTCACTCACGCTTTACTGAATCATATATCATGTGGGAACTAATTATAAACAATTAGCTTCCTATCATGCCAGCTAAAGTGCACACGTTTGGTCTACCTTGCTGAATATTTACCACCATTCACACAACCATTTCCTATTTCTGGACATGGTGTTTAACAATGTTGGTGTTATTGGCGAAGTTAGGTTGTCAATAGCTCGGCATCTCTCTAGGCCTGCAAATACAAGTAAGCCACACCTACAGTGTTGGATATAAACTTTCAGATTAGTTGCCAACATATGTTTATTCATAAGTATACTCATATATTTTTGAGCAATTATGTATATTGAGGAAAGTACATTACTGAATATATTTCTACAGGGTTGGTTCTCTGCAGAATAAAAAAATCCACTCTGATGCAAGGCAAACATTTCTTTACCTTAGTTCCTTGCATTATTTTACTCTGCAAATATACTAATAATTAATTTGCCAATGCTGTTTGAGGAGAGCTCGCAAGGTTGTAAATGCTTACCACAAGTATGTTTTGTGTAGATATGAATTGTCTGTTTCCACTCAGAGCCTCTAACGTTCTGTACAACATTCTGAAAATGTTTGTTTTAGCTGCTGTGTTGAATGCTCCTCAGTTTCCTTGGAGCCCCTGCCTTCTCCCTATGCCAGTGTGGATTCCCGGGTATTAGCGTTATGCGGGGAATTGGCAGGCTGATCACTGAGGTGCTAGGCCACACTGTGCTGACCCAGGCAGATAGGAATCTACGTCTGACTGGTTCTCTAATCACTGCATCTCATCACCCACCTGACCACACATTCACACAAAGCTAGATGTTTTTTCAGACCCAATCAATCAAGATAATACTTACTGTATTAGGTTGTGGTGAGCTACTGTCCCTGCTTGCTGGCAGGGTGGTATCACCAGACAACCTACCCAAAAGTGTTATTTGTAACTATGTATTTGGGTGATTCATCAGATCTGAACTCTAAGAACAGGGTGTACAAAAACCTTGATGACAACACACCTCTCCCCTGTTGCAGAGATGCTATGAGCACAAGCAGTACAGAAATGGACTCAAGTTCTGCAAACAGATCCTCTCCAACCCAAAGTTCGCAGAGCATGGAGGTAAGGCCTGCTTCAACAGCCACTACTCACTTATCTTTCGGTGGTTGGAACATCAGTGTTGGTAATTCATTTCTTGGCTTAATTATGTGTTTTGGCTGTGACTGACACTAGTTCCTTTTCTCCCTCATCTGTCCCTCAGAGACGCTGGCGATGAAGGGACTGACCCTGAACTGTCTGGGGAAAAAGGAGGATGCGTACGAACTGGTGAGACGAGGCCTGCGCAACGACCTCAAGAGCCATGTCTGTATCCTTTTATACTAGGGCTAATGAGGTGAGGGTTCATATGAACCTCCTAGTCGGAGGAGGGAAGACATTCACCAAAAGCTCGACATCATAATAAGCCCAAACTTTTGACTCCATCCCACAAGCCCTTACTGCGCCATGTCTACTGCACATAATCCAGGCAGGGAATGGGAGCGTGCTAGATCGGCTCTGACTGTTACTGTGACATCTAATAATATAGGCTTGGTTGCATTCATTTGTCACCATGAGTATTAGCTTTCTTTTTTGCCTTGAAATGTAGTCCTCCAAATGGGTTGTTTTAGCGAGGGATTTAATTTCTGAGGTTTGTTAAAAAAATATATATATATATATATATATATATATATTAGGTAAGTCAGTTAGTAAGAACAAAATCTTATTTACAATGATGGCCTACCTCTGGTTTAGTGTGTGTGTGTAGTCTCTTGTTTTGCCTCCTTAACCTTTGCTTTCCCAGGCTGGCATGTGTATGGTCTGCTGCAGCGGTCGGATAAGAAGTACGATGAGGCCATCAAGTGCTACCGCAATGCTCTGAAGTGGGACAAGGACAACCTGCAGATCCTCAGGGACCTTTCTCTTCTCCAAATCCAGATGAGAGACCTGGAGGGCTACAGGGTGAGGACCCAGAGACGGACCGTGTGTGCACGCATGTCTCTACTCATAAGTATGAGCTCCTACTGTGTATAATAATTATTCTGTTATGCTCCCTCTCTCTGCAGGAGACCCGCTATCAGCTCCTGCAGCTGCGTCCCGCGCAGAGGGCCTCATGGATCGGCTACGCCGTGGCCTACCACCTGCTGGAGGACTTTGAGATGGCCGCCAAGATCGTTGAAGAGTTTCGCAAAACGCAACAGGTGAGCTTGACCTCTTTGACCTCTGTTTTTGAGTCAAATAATTCTCATTGGGTGCTCTGTAGAATTCCTATATCACCCATCTGTATACATTTTTCTGATTGGTCACCCTGCCTGGATCAGTACACCCAATTGGTCACTGCCTGTGTCAGTAAATGTGGTGGGTGGTGCTGTGTTTCAGACATCACCAGACAAAGTGGACTATGAGTACAGTGAGCTGCTGCTGTACCAGAACCAGGTGCTCAGGGAGGCGGGGCTTTTCAAGGAAGCACTGGAGCACCTCACCACCTATGAGAAACAGATCTGTGACAAGCTTGCTGTGGAGGAGACACGAGGTGTGTGTGTGAGCGAGAGAAGGGGTGAAAGTGCATGTGAAAGTGTGTATTGAGTGTTTTAATCCTAATGTGTGTGAGGGTGTAGGGTTGTGTTTGTAGATCTATGCATAAAATGTGATTCATGTGAACCTATTTATTGCTCAGGAGAGCTGCTACTGCAGCTAGACCGCTCGGAGGAGGCCACTGAGGTCTACCGACAACTCCAGGAGAGGAACCCTGAGAACTGGGCCTACTACCAGGGTCTGGAGAAAGCACTGAAACCAGGTATCCTTTGAACCCTCACTGCTACCCACCCCATTCCCACTGGACCCTCTCTGGTCTCCTCTTTAGCATGGGTCCTCTCACTACATGTGTTTGGTAGATTCTCTGACCAGATTTGAATCTGCGTATGAATGGCATGCTCTGACTGTTCCCAGCTTGCATAGAGGAGAGGCAGAAGCTCTATGAGGAGGCGTGGGTGAAGTATCCCAAAGGACTTGTTCCCCGGAGGCTGCCTCTCACCTTCCTAACAGGTACATAAATAAGCCATTATCACTACTATTACTGTGTAATTATCCATGGTGTGACAGCCTTTCAAGACGATGGCTGATAGACACAAGCACGTTGAAATGTGGTCTGTGGAACACCAGAGGATGGGGTGTTGAGGAGCTCCATTCACTTCTTGTTTTCTTTTCAGGTGAGAAGTTCCGGGAATGTCTGGACTGCTATCTGAGGATGAACTTCAGTAAAGGTTGTCCGCCCGTCTTCACCACTCTGAAGTCCCTGTATCACGACAAGGAGAAGGTGAGGGAGAACCACTGCCATTCCATAGGCTCCAGCAAGTCACTGAAGTAACATGCCTGGACTGAGATGTCAGGGTGATCTTGTGTTTGCTTGTTCCTCTCCGTGTAGTTGTCCATCATTGAAGAATTAGTGGTTGGATATGAGACGTGTTTGAAAAGCTGTCGAAAGTTCAATCAAAGTGGTGAGTGCGATCAGATTTTCATGTTTTATGAAATCTAATAGGAACCGTATTAGAATCTCTAATTATGGTGTGTGTATTAGATGACGGTAAGGAGGAGCCCCCCACCACTCTGCTGTGGGTCCAGTATTTCTTGGCTCAGCACTTTGATCACGTGGGCCAGCAGACGCTAGCCCTGGACTACATCAACACAGCAATCGAGAGCACACCCACGCTCATAGAACTGTTCCTCATCAAGGCCAAAATATACAAGGTAACCCACACACAGCCGTTGAGAGCACCCCCGCCCCCGTATAATTGTTCCTCAAGGCACACATTTTCTAGACATGTCATTATAGTGAAGATTTACAGTGTAACACACACTCTCTCTCTCTTCCTATCTTTGTCTCTGTAGCATGCAGGTAACATAAAGGAAGCAGCCAGGTGGATGGATGAGGCCCAGGCTCTGGACACTGCTGACCGCTTCATCAACTCAAAGTGTGCAAAGTACATGTTGAAGGCCGGCCTGGTCAAAGAGGCAGAAGAGATGTGCTCCAAGTTCACAAGGGTCAGTCAGTGTTTGTGTGTTAAGCTGTCAATGTGTAGACTGTACATAGTGTGTTGCCTTAAAACCCTTTGTGTGTGTGTGGTGGTAACTGTGGGTATCGGTGTGTTTCAGGAGGGTGCATCAGCGGTAGAGAATCTGAATGAGATGCAGTGTATGTGGTACCAGACAGAATGTGCTCTGGCCTATAAGTCCATGAACAAGTTTGGAGACGCACTCAAGAAGTGCCACGAGATCGAGAGGGTAAGTTTTCTAACTGGGGGGCAGATTCCCTGACGGGGGTTAAACCTGTATAGATGGCCCAGTTGTAGTACAGGTCTGGTCAGTGGTTGGATTGCCTCATCATATCCATGTGTCCCATTAGCATTTTGTGGAGATCACAGACGACCAGTTCGACTTCCACACGTACTGCATGAGGAAAATGACGCTGCGATCCTATGTGGACCTGCTCAAGCTGGAGGACGTGCTGCGCATGCACCCCTTCTATTACAAAGCTGCCCGCACCGCCATTCAGATCTACCTCGGCCTGCACGACAACCCACTCACCGACGACAACAAGGAACACCAGGCGGATGCCGGTACGTATTGTGTGTGAGAGTGCAAGACCCCAAACTGACGCTTGTTTGATATTTTGCTCATTTGATGATTTACATACTGGTTTTTGGTTTGGTGTAGTGCAAAGTTCCCTCTAATGTTTTTTGGCACTGAGCAAATTCCAGGTCTGCAGAGCACAAACTTGAACGTTTGCTGTGAACAGACTGTACCCGCTTTAAGTTAGTTTTAATTGGTCAAGTAGGCTACTGTGGCTATTTGATCATAATGTAGGCCTACCAGAGTGGGCTACCATGAAAAGAAACGATGAAGAAAATAAATCTCATAACATTTTAACATGGAAACAGCTGTTCTATCATTCAGCCTACCGTGGCAGCCAATGTGTGGAGTTCATTGTAAGGCCTACATTCCATGAGGCTGGGTATGACATTAATCCATTTGTCTTTCAGACAAGGTGACTGGAAATGTTTGATGCAAGAAACTACTTGACAAGATAAAATGTGTTTTATTCCCATACCATTATTCCAGAGAATCAGACAAATGAACTTCTTACGGCTGAAATCCAGTTAACTGGATCGATTTGGCAACAGCCAGTGAAAGCGCAGAGCGCAAAATTCAAACAAATCTCATAATTAAAATTCCTCAAACATACGAGTATTATACACCATTTTAATGCAGCCGCTGTGTCAGATTTCAATGAAGCACACCATGCAATAATCTGAGTACAGCGCTCAGAGACCAAAACAAGCCATACAGATACCCGCCATGTTGTCGAGTCAACAGAAGTCAGAAATAGCATTATAAATATTCACTTACCTTTGATCTTTATCGGAATGCACTCCCAGGAATCCCAGTTCCACAATACATGTTTGTTTTGTTCCATAAAGTCCATTTATGTCCAAATACCTCCTTTTTGTTCCCATTTAGTTCACAAATCCAAATTCACACAGGCACTTAGTTCAGATGACAGTTCCATTACAGTTCGTAATTAATCTTTAGGATGTTTTTATCATAAATCTTCAATAATATTCCAACCGGACAATTCCTTTGTCTTTAGAAATGAAAAGGAATGCAGCTAACTCTCACGGGCGCGTGCGAGGCTGAGCTCATGCATTCTGCCAGACACCTGACTCGAACAGCTCTTATTCTCTCGCCCTTCACAGTAGAAGCCTGAAACAAGGTTCTAAAGACTGTTGACAGCTAGTAGAAGCCTTTGGAAGTGCAATTGGACCAAATTTTATACTGTATATTGGATAGGCAAAGACATGAGAACCTACAAACCTCAGATTTCCCACTTCCTGGTTGGATTTTTTTCTCAGGTTTTTGCCTACCATGAGAGTTCTGAATATACTCAGACATCATTCAAACAGTTTTTTAGAAACTTCATTGTGTTTTCTATCCAAATTTGCTTATAATATGCACATCTTAGCTTCTGGGCCTGCGTAGCAGGCAGTTTACTCTGGGCACCTTATTCATCCAAGCTACTCAATTCTGCCCCCCCCCCCAGCCATAAGAAGTTAACCTGTTACGCCTAGACGTTTCGACAACATCCAGTGAAATTGCAGAGCGCAAAATTCTATTAAATTATTAGAAATATTTAACTTTCATAAAATCACAAGTGCAATACACCAAAATAAAGCTTAACTTCTTTTTAATCCAGCTACCGTGTTAGATTTCAAAAAGGCTTTACGGCGAAAGAAAACCATGTGATTATCTGAGGACAGCGCCCCACCATACAAACACTAGAAAATCATATTTCAACCAAGCAGGTGCGACACGAAAGTCAGAAGTAACGATATGATTCATGCCTTACCTTTGAAGATCTTCTTCTGTCGGCACTCCAATATGTCCTAGAAACATCACAAATGGTCCTTTTGTTCGCTAAACTCTTTTTTTATATCCCCAAAATGTCAATTTATTTGGCGCGTTTGATTCAGAAAAACACCGGTTCCAACTCACCCAACATGACTACAAATGATCTAATAAGTTACCTGTAAACTTGGTCCAAACATTTCAAACAACTTTCCTAATCCAACTTTAGGTATCCTAAAACGTAAATAATCGATCAAATTTAAGACGGAATATACGGTGTTCAATAGCGGATAAAATCAACGTGGAGTGCGCACCAAACCAGAGTACACTTCGCTTGACACTCATTCTGAACAGCTGTACTAATTCATTTCTCAAAGGAAAAACATCAACCAATTTCTAAAGACTGTTGACATCTAGTGGAAGCCATAGGATTTGCAACCAGGTGCCTCATAAATTTAGTTACCCATAGAAAAGTCACCTCAATTTTTTTTCTGGATGGTTTGTCCTCTCCTCTGTTTCGCCTGCCAAATAAGTTCTGGTATACTCAGACATCATTCAAACAGTTTTTTTAGAAACGTCAGAGTATTTTCTATCCAAATCTACTAATTATATGCACATCCTAGCTTCTGGGCCTGATTAGCAGGCAGTTTACTTTGGGCACTCTTTTCATCTGGACATGAAAATACTGCTCCCTATCCCAAACAAGTTAACCTCTTTTAGCTAGGGGGCACTATTTTTATGTTTGGAAAAATAACATTCCCAAAGTAAACCACCTATTTCTCAGGCCCATATGCTAGAATATGCATATAATTGACAGGATAGAAAACACTCTAAAGTTTCCAAAACTTTTAAAATATTGTCTGCGAGTATAACAGAACTGATATTGCAGGTGAAATCCTGAGGAAAATCAAACCAGGAAGTGGCCTCTATTTTGAAAGCTCCATGTTCCATTGCCTGCCTTCGGCTCCATTTTAAAGGGATATCAACAGGATTCCTTTTCCTATCGCTTCCTCAAGGTGTCAACAGTCTTTAGACATAGTTCCAGGCTTTTATTTTGAAAAATGAGCGAGAAAGATAACATCGCGTAGTGGATAGCTGGGTGTAGGCATGAGTTTTGCTTGCGCAACAGAGTGGGGCAGCCATTGTATCTCCCTCTCCTACTGAAAAAAAAAATGCAAAAATCGCTGAAGTTGGAGACTTATCTCCCTCACCAACTTCAAACATCTGCTATCTGGGCAGCTAACCGATCGCTGCAGCTGTACATAGTCTATCGGCAAATAGCCCACCCATTTTTACCTACCTCATCCCCATACTGATTTTATTTATTTACTTTTCTGCTCTTTTGCACACCAATATCTCTACCTGTACATGACCATCTGATCATTTATCACTCCAGTGTTAATCTGCAAAATTGTAATTATTTGCCTACCTCATGCCATTTGCACACAATGTATATAGACTCCACTTTTTTTCCCTATTGTGTTATTGACTTGTTAATTGTGTACTCCATGTATAACTCTGTGTTGTTGTCTGCTCACACTGCTATGCTTTATCTTGGCCAGGTCGCAGTTGCAAATGAGAACTTGTTCTCAACTAGCCTACCTGGTTAAATAAAGGTGAAACAAAAAAATAAAAAAAGACAGTGCCGGTTGATATTATCGATGTATATATTTTAAAAACAACCTGAGGATTGACACGTTTCTGTGGACATTACGGATACTATTTGGAATTTGTCTGCATTGTCGTGACCGCTCGAGCCTGTGGATTTCTGAGCATAACGTGCCAAACAAACGGAGGTATTTTGGATATAAAAATAATCTTTATGGAACAAAAGTAACATTTATTGTGTAACTGGGAGTCTCGTGAGTGAAAACATCCAAATATCATCAAAGGTAAGAGATTTTATTGCTTTCTGATTTTCGTTACCAAGCTACTTTGGTGCTAGGTGTTCATAATGTTTTGTCTGGTGGTCGATGAATTTACACAAACGCTTGGATTGCTTTCGCTGTAAAGCATATTTTCAATCTGACACGACAGGTGGATTAACAAAAAGCTAAGCTGTGTTTTGCTATATTGCACTTGTGATTTCATGAATATAAATATTTTTAGTAATATTATTTGAATGTGGCACTCTGCAATTCCCACCAACGGGATGGTTTGCGTCAAGTTAAATAAAGGTGACTTTTTTTCCACTATTTTATTTACATTTTTACAAATCCTGTCTCAAAATAAAGCACTGCCCCTTTAAGAGGAAAAAAAGCTCTTTACCTGACTTGCTTTTCACAGATGTCTAGAAATGTACACTTTATTTTGTGCTCTTGTAAGAAGCAATCCCTCACCAAGAGCCCAGTTATAGATAATTTGTAGTCAGCAAATTACTAGTAAAGGATATGAACAAAATGTGCACACGTGGCTACATGCAGCTCTCGCTTTGATCTCAAAACAAGCTCCTCTATTTATGACTGCTCATGCTGGAAACTGTACCTCTGTTTAAATAGACCAGTGCAGCATAGCGTACAGGCAGAGTAGTGCGTCAATGCAATAGAATCCTACTCGGATGCGTTCTGCCTACAACATCTCTTGTTTTGATTTGATCACAATTGCCACATTAAAGCAAAACGGTGTTAAAACCTCTTGGAACTACCCATCCCGGATCCGGGAGAATTTGTCATCAACTACACTAATTAGCATAGCGCAACGGTCAAAAAAATATTACTAGAAAATATTCATGAAATCACAAGTGAAATATAGTGAAACACAGCTTAGCCTTTTGTTAATCACCCTGTCATCTCAGATTTTGAAATGATGCTTTACAACCAAAGCAAGACAAGCTTTGGTGTAAGTTTATTGATAGCCTAGCATAGCATTATGTCCAGCTAGCAGCAGGAAGCTTGGTCACAAAAATCAGAAAAGCAATCAAATGAATCGTTTACCTTTGATCTTCGGATGTTTTCACTCACAAGACTCCCAGGTAGACAGCAAATGTTCCTTTTGTTCCATAAAGATTATTTTTATACACAAAATACCTCCGTTTGTTGGTCACGTTATGTTGAGAAATCCACCGGAAATAGCGGTCACGATAACGCGGTCACGACAAAAAAATCCAAATTATATCCATAATATTGACAGAAACATGGCAAATGTTTTTTATAATCAATCCAAGGTGTTTTTCAAATATCTATTCGATAATACACTGCTCAAAAAAATAAAGGGAACACTAAAATAACACATCCTAGATCTGAATGAATGAAATATTCTTAAATACTTTTTTCTTTTCTATAGTTGAATGTGCTGACCAAAATCACACAAATTATCAATGGAAATCAAATTTATCAACCCATGGAGGTCTGGATTTGGAGTGACACTCAATTAAAGTGGAAAACCACACTTCAGGCTGATCCAACTTTGATGTAATGTCCTTAAAACAAGTCAAAATGAGGCTCAGTAGTGTGTGTGGCCTCCACGTGCCTGTATGACCTCCCTACAACGCCTGGGCATGCTCCTGATGAGGTGGCGGATGGTCTCCTGAGGGATCTCCTCTCAGACCTGGACTAAAGCATCCGCCAACTCCTGGACAGTCTGTGGTGCAACGTGATGTTGGTGGATGGAGCGAGACGTGATGTCCCAGATGTGCTCAATTGGATTCAGGTCTGGGTAACGAGCGGGCCAGTCCATAGCATCAATGCCTTCCTATTTCAGGAACTGCTGACACACTCCAGCCACATGAGGTCTAGCATTGTCTTGCATTAGGAGGAACCCAGGGCCAACCGCACCAGCATATGGTCTCACAAGGGGTCTGAGGATCTCATCTTGGTACCTCATGGCAGTCAGGCTACCTCTGGCGAGCACATGGAGGGCTGTGCGGCCCCCCCAAAGAAATGCCACCCCACACCATGACTGACCCACCGCCAAACCGGTCATGCTGGAGGATGTTGCAGGCAGCAGAACGTTCTCCACGGTGTCTCGACTGTCACGTCTGTCACATGCTCAGTGTGAACCTGCTTTAATCTGTGAAGAGCACAGGGCGCCAGTGGCGAATTTGCCAATCTTGGTGTTCTCTGGCAAATGAAAAACATCCTGCACGGTGTTGGGCTGTATGCACAACCCCCACCTGTGGATGTCGGGCCGTCATACCACCCTCATGGAGTCTGTTTCTGACCGTTTGAGCAGACACATGCACATTTGTGGCCTGCTGGAGGTCATTTTGCAGGGCTCTGGCAGTGGTCCTCCTGCTCCTCCTTGCACAAAGGCGGAGGTAGCGGTCCTGCTGCTTGGTTGTTGCCCTCCTACGGCGGCCTCCACGTCTCATGATGTACTGGCCTGTCTCCTGGTAGCGCCTCCATGCTCTGGACACTACGCTGACAGACACAGCAAACCTTCTTGCCACAGCTCGCATTGATGTGTCATCCTGGATGAGCTGCACTACCTGAGCCACTTGTGTGGGTTGTAGACACCGTCTCATTCTACCACTAGAGTGAAAGCATCGCCAGCATTCAAAAGTGACCAAAACATCAGCCAGAAAGCATAGGAACTGAGAAGTGGTCTGTGGTCCCCACCTGCAGAACCACTCCTTTATTGGGGGTGTCTTGCTAATTGTCTATAATTTCCACCTGTTGTCTATTCCATTTGCACAACAGCATGTGAAATTTATTGTCAATCAGTGTTGCTTCCTAAGTGGACAGTTTGTTTTCACAGAAGTGTGATTGACTTGGAGTTACATTGTGTTTAAGTGTTCCCTTTATTTTTTTAAGCAGTGTATATCAACCGGGACAATTGGCTTTTCGGTAGGAGCGAGAGGAAAAATGACTACCTATGTCTTTTACGCAAGAATCACTCTGAGAGCCCTCAGCTGGCCACTTACGCAATGTAGTCGTTTAGGCTCATTCTTCAACAAAAAGGTGTGAAACTACATCAAAATGCTGTAGACACCCTAGGGAATATGTAGAAAGGGGAATCTGGTTGATATCCCTTTCAATGGCCAATAGGGGTGCATAGGAACACAACTGGTTTCAAAACATGAGTCACTTCCTGATTGGATTTTTCTTAGGCTTTCGCCTACAATATCAGTTCTGTTATACTACCGGACAATATTTTTACAGTTTTGGAAATGAATGTTTTCTATCCTAAGCTGTCAATTGTATGCATATTCTAGCATCTGGTCCTGAGAAATAAGCAGTTTACTTTTGGAACGTTATTTTTCCAAAAATGAAAATAGTGCCTCCTAGCTTCAAGAGGTTTTAACAGGGAAACCTGAAGAACAGAAAAGATTGGTGACCACTGAGTCGAGATCACTTTCAGAGTCAAAATGAAAGCAGAGATCTACCCCTCACATTTTCTTAACCACGACTTGAATAACATAAGCCTATGCAACATTAACAATGAGGTTTGTGCAGTAAGTTATAGGCCCAATACATTCTCACAGCAATTGGCCTGCCAATGCATTGTTGGTCGGGCCATTTTTGAAAAATTATGTACAACATTTTGAGGTAGGCTATATGATCACACCGGTAATAGATCCGTTGTATTATTTGTGAGACACTGCTGATTGAGCATGCGTTTAAATAGTTCGCTTTTTATTTTACCGGGCTGATGGTCTCTGCATCTGATGGTCAGTCAGAGAGCAGCCGACTAAGGGTCCGCCTCTCAACATCCCTCTCCCTTTCCTCCACTGACACTGACTAAAAAGGGACACCGTCTTCCAGCTGATGGCGAATCTCGAGTCGCACCGCAGTATTTCTGCCTCATGCACAAATTCATGTTACTCCTATGAACAGAGAAGGTAAAATGTTCCTCTATATTAAAAAATACCAAAGTCGCTAATACTAAAGCAAGCCCAGAGATGCACTTTCCTACTCTTTATTTACTGCTGCAGTGCTTGTTGTAGCGCTGTGTGGAAATAGGACGAACTTGGATTTAATAGCTTATAAAAGTGTTGAATACAAAGTGTTGACAGTGCTGAGTAAAAACTCTCATTAAAAACAGCATCTCTTTGCTGTATTCGTTGAGTCTCTAGTCATGGTTTTAAATGTTTAGAAATCTCACCGTATCAACTTTGCTGTAGCTTTCTTTTATTTTTATGCCTGCTATGTTACTGCAGACACGGTAATCTGAGCCATTCGATTGGCCAGCGGTAGGCCTATAGTGCACCTGATTTGCTCTCCGGGCCCGCCGGGAAGGCAGTTTGTACATTCAGACACATGAAATGGTTCAAAATGGCTAGCTTGCCTGCCCGGCGCACAGGGCAGCTGAATCTGGTGCACTTAACGGCAACAACCGGAGATGAAAAAAAAAAAAAAAATAGGAACAAGGCTTTCATTCGTTTTTTTATTATCGATTAGGAATGCCTTGGAGATCGACTAGTTGATCTCAATCGACTGGTTGTTGACCACTGCTCTAGAAAGAGAACAGCACTAATCTCTTGCTTCTCTGAATGCTGACATTTCTTCTGTGAAGCAGTCTTGGGCTACTGTGTGCCCACGTGCAGCTTAGAGGGAACATTGGTGTAGTGTCTTGATTTGTAAATGATCCCAGTGTCTGAGAGAAATGACACTGGCCCGTCTGTCCCTGTGCTGGTTCTTGTCCCACAGAGAACCTGAATGATAAGGAGCTAAAGAAGCTTAGGAACAAGCAGAGACGAGCCCAGAAGAAAGCCCAACTAGAGGAGGAGAAGAAGAACGCAGAGAAAGAGAAGCAGCTGAAGAACCAGAAGAAGAAGAAAGAAGATGACGACGAGGAGATCGGAGGACCAAAGGAGGAGCTCATACCAGACAAACTGGCCAAGGTGTGTGTGGCCTGTAAAAGATGAAGGAATGACTGAGGCCTATCCCGACAGACTCCTCACAGTGAGCTCTAGTCGTTGGAAATGCCTCAAAGAACAAACCTGTGGTTTCGCTTTACCCTCATGGCTACTGCCATTAGCCCTGTGGGATATCACTGCAGAACATGGTGAAATTACACTAAGGAGACTGAACAGTTTTTGGGGGGGATAAGACCCATGATATTGTTTTCTTCCCCCTGTAGGTGGAGAACCCACTAGAGGAGGCAGTGAAGTTTTTAACCCCCCTGAAAAACCTGGTGAAGAACAAGATTGAGACTCACCTCCTGGCCTTCGAGATCTACTTCAGGAAAGGTAAAGGAACGAGAAGCTGATTGACGTTCTGACACGAAGAATCTGGTACTTTAGTAAAAAAAAATGTAAACAGATCTGTTGCTTTCCCTCTCGTAGAGAAGTACCTGCTGATGTTGCAGTCGGTGAAGAGAGCATTCTCAATGGAGCCCTCTCACCCCTGGCTGCACCAGTGTCTAGTGCGCTTCTTCAAAGGAGGTACAGTTTAGTAGGGCTTCTGCCACCTGTCATTTGGCCAGGCTGTTGGGCCTTGTCATCATCCAAACTCCATGCATTTAAGATACCCTCACTGCCATCTGTCTCTGAACCCTATGTTGATTGTTGCTGGAATAGTTCTCTGTGTTCTGGTACAAATAACTCTACCATGTTCTGATTCTGTGTGTATTCCTCAGTGTCTGACAGTAAGGACCTACCGGAGGCTGTGCGGACTGTTTTGAAGCAGGAGATTTCACGGCTGTTTGGGGAGAGCAACCCCCAGAACTTTAACAAAAACTACCTGAGCCAACACTCCAACTCTATACCACACCGCGTGGCTGGTACGTACCCGCACTACCTGACTCAACAGTCCACATGAGACTTCACCATAACTACACACACACTGTCAACTTGTAACTGAAAAGTTCCACGTTGTCCCCCTGCAGCTGCTAAGATGATGTTTTATCTGGACCCGTCCTCTGACAAGATGGCCTCTGAGCTGGCTACAGCGCCAGATGAGTCCCTCACTGGGAGAAGCATCACGGTGAGCGCTTACTCACTGCACTAATTCTTGCGCAACATTGTTATATTTAAATGTATCAAGTACCTTTGGCACACTAGTCCCACACCTGAATCAGAAACAACGTTGGGGAAAAAGGCAAGGAATAATGTCAATTGTCTGTGTGACCCAAGTCTAAGACACCTTATCTTTCCTGTCAGATCTGCACAGATGTGCTGGAGGCGCTGCGTGAGGGCAATCTCGGCGATGGGCAGCAGAAGGCAGCGGAGGCGTACCGCGCCGCGTGTAACAAGCTGTACCCCCACACCTTGGCCTTCATGCCCCCCGGCTACGAGGACAACGCCACCTCCACCATCAGCGCCAATGGAGACCTGTCAGCAGGCGAGCACGACGACATGTGAGAGGGGAGCGAGGGATGGGAGGGGAGGAGCATAGAAGCTGCCAGCCGCTAGTCTGTCAACAACACCCCAGCTACGGTTGTTTGTGAATGCCCCCTGCAGTGCACTGACCTGGACTGAGAGAGCCGCGAAGAGGAGGGAAAAACAAATGCGCATTTTACTATTTTTTTTTTTTTAAACCCTGTTGACATCTCTTCTTTAACTGAACAAAATAAAACTGTATAAGAAAAGAAAGTGTTAGGGTGGCTGCCGTTAAGTCAGGTTTTTACTCCTGTGTTTTCACGCCTGTGTTTCTCCTGTATGTGCATCTGCTTCTCACGTTTTTAAAGGTAATTTATATATTAAAAACAAAGAATTTAAAACATTTGCAAAAATTGAAAGATTATAAATTGTGGTGGTGATGGAGGATTGTGGTTTTACCTGTGAGCTGGCAAGTGCCAAAAATGAAAAGGTGGAACTTTTTAAAGGAGACATCACTTGTTTCCCAGGGGAGGCGTAGCAGAGATGCACTCAGTTAATCAGCTACTGAGCTCAAGCAGTCCTCTGCTCTGCCACAAGGTGGTGCAGCGGTAGAGGTCCCGGCGTGGCCTCCAGGAGGGAACAGGACACGACTGATCTGAATGCAGAGACACAGAGCTCAATGCTCACCTGGAGTGCTGTATGACTGACAAATGTGCAGATTTCTGTTTTCCTTTTCCGCTCTGTATTTTCCTTCCTAGTTTTACCCATGTGAAAGTCCCATGAAACCACTTCCTGATAAAGCAAAAACACACTGACACTCTACAGTTAGTGGGGTTTGTTTTGGGGTTTTATTTCTGTTTATTGGTCAAATGTTATAGGCTCATCCAATGTTACCAATCCATCTTTTAATTTTTTGAGAAAGGCGTTTGTCAATCATACTGAGTTCTGCACACAGACCACTCCTAACACACAGAGGACTTATCAATAACTAAAGTTGAATAAAAAGCTATTTCCTGATGCCATTTTTCCTGCAGAAGTTTGTATTTTATTCAAGGATTCCGGATCAGTATTGTCAAACATTCAATT
The DNA here is from genome assembly GCF_021184085.1 of Oncorhynchus gorbuscha. Classification (NCBI taxonomy): domain Eukaryota; kingdom Metazoa; phylum Chordata; class Actinopteri; order Salmoniformes; family Salmonidae; genus Oncorhynchus; species Oncorhynchus gorbuscha. Next base: position 35,726,431 of record NC_060195.1, on the reverse strand, counting down.
ATTTGAAGGGTCTTGAAGAGGGACACTTTTGCTCACGTTGCCTCACATGCTCACCGTAGGTACTATGAGGGATGTAAATACCATGCTATGTTGGACAGGGATTTCAGAGTTTTGGTCTGGGCAGGTCCCCTACTGCCCCACCCTCATGCCTTTTGGCCTGAGAGCTGAGGAAGGTGTGGTCCAGGTTGAGGTAGGTGGTGAGGAACTCTGGGAAATCTCTCTTCTGGACAACCTCCAGGAACATGGCTGCAGCTGTCAACAACCTCTGTTCCTCTCTAGGGGGGGGGGGGAGAATGGTGGAAGAATTGGAGGCTCAGAGGAGAGGGAGGACTGCAGAGACAAAGGAAACTTCTAGAAATGCAGAATGTTTGAGTTGTGAGTTACCTTGGAAACCTTGTGCTCTTATCCAACTCCTACCTGACAGTGTGACAGCGTGTGACGACCTTCAGCTCCCCCATGACCTCCTGAGTCAGCTCTGTCACAAGACCCCGGGTCACCACCCTGCTATCATCCTCCAGCTGTGTCTGATGGCGGATCCACTGCCACACCTGGACACAAAACACCACACAGACATCTCATGAAATGGATCCTGGACTCTCAAGTTGTTTTGCAATGGGAAGTGCGGCACAGGATGACCTAAACTAAAGTGAACCTACCTGGGATCTGGAGATTTCGGCAGTTGCAGAATCTTCCACCTGTCCCCTGTAGAAGAAGTGACCTTTGCCTAGGGGAGACCCATGGAGCATTACATCAACATTACTCAATCACATATCCATCCCAAACCTTCATTAAGGATGCTTGTTCATTATGATGCATACTCTTGAATTCTCACCTTTGAGCCAAGCATCTATGAACAGGATTCCTACAGCGATGTTATACTTCAAGCCATACAGGGTTACTCCACCCTAGAAGAACGTTTAGTGCAGTTCAGTACACGAGACGTGGAATGTTATTCCAGAGAGATGCATACAGTAGCACAACGTTATTGAGTAACTGACCGTTGGCATACAGAGCAGGTCGTCGGGGGTAACCGTGAGGTCTTCTCTAAGCTGGTGCATCTGGTTGTCACCCTGAGAATGCAGCTGGAAGAGCTGAGAAGAGAGTGATACAGAAAGGTGGGGAGAGTGACAAATCAAATTGTATTTGTCACCTTCTTCGTAAACAATAGGTGCAGACTAACAGTGAAATGCTTACTGAGAAGATAACAGTTCCTTGAAAGGTATAGCTCAACAATTCCTACATTAAGGACTTACTTTCTGCATGGGCTCTATCAAGCCCAGGTCATACACCATGAAGCCATCAACACCAGCTTTGATCTCCAGTAACTTCAGTCTGAAATATGAGAAAGGGAGAAACAACATTTTTGCTGAATGGTGCAATTGGAGCCCAGTGAAATCATAATCGAGCAATCAGTCGTCACTGCTGTTGTGTAATATGACCAAAAACACAGAACATATCAGGATCAAATAGACAAGAAATTGATACAGTACCGGTCAAAAATGTGGATACACCTACTCATTCATGGGTTTTTCTTTATTTTTACTATTTTCAACCTTGCAGAATAATAGTGAAGACATCAAAACTATGAATAAACACATGGAATCATGTAGTAACCAAAAAAGTGTTAAACTAATCAAAATATATGTTATATTCTTCAAAGTAGCCACCCTTTGCATTGATGACAGCTTTGCACACTCTTGGCATTCTCTCAACCAGCTTCACCTGGAATGCTTTTCCAACAGTTTTTAAGGAGTTCACACATGCTGAGCACTTGTTGGCTGCTTTTCCTTCACTCTGAGGTCCAACTCATCCCAAAGCATCTCAATTGGGTTGAGGTCAGGTGATTGTGGAGGTTAGGTCATCTAATGCAGCACTCCATCACTCTCCTTCTTGGTCAAATATCCCTTACACAGCCTGGAGGTGTGTTTTGGGTCATTGTCCTGTTGAAAAACAACTGATAATCCTACTAAGCGCATACTAGATGGGATGGCGTATTGCTGCAGAATGATGTGGTAGCCATGCTGGTTAAGTGTGCCTTGAATTCTAAATAAATCACTGAAAGTGTCATCAGAAAAGCACCCTCACACCTCCTCCTCCATGCTTCACGGTGGGAACCAAACACGGATGACATCCGTTCACCTACTCTGCGTCTCATAAAGACACAGCGGTTTAAACCAAAAATCTACAATTTGGACTCATCAGACCAAAGGACACATTTCCACCGGTCTAATGTCCATTGCCTTTGTTTCTTGGCCCAAGCCAGTCTCTTATTATTGGTGTCCTATAGTAGTGGTTTCTTTGCAGCAAATCGGCCATGAAGGCCGGATTCACACAGTATCCTCTGAACAGTTGATGTTGAGATGTGTCTGTTACTTGAACTCTGAAGCATTTATTTGGGTTGACATTTCTGAGGTGCAGTTAATTTCTGATTTCTGAGGCTGGTAACTAACTTATCCTCTGCAGCAGAGGTAACTCTGGGTCTTCCTTTCCTTTGGCAGTCCTCATGAGAGCCTGTTTCATCATAGCGCTTGATGGTTTTTGCGACTGCACTTGAAGAAACTTGGAGTCCTTGAAATTTTCCAGATTGACAGACCTTCATGTCTTAAAGTAATGATGGACTGTCATTTCTCTTTGCTTATTTGAGCTGTTCTCACCATAATATGGACTTGGTGTTTTACCAAATCGGGCTATCTTCTGTATACCACCGCTAGCTTGTCACAGCACAACTGATTTGCTCAAACACATTAAGAAGGAAAGAAATTCCACAAATTAACAAGGCACAACTATTAATTGAAATGCATTCCAGGTGGCTACCTCATGAAGCTGGTTGAGAGAATGCCAAGACTGCAAAGCTGTCATCAAGGCAAAGGGTGTCTACTTTGAAGAATCTCAAATATAAATTATATTTTGATATATTTAACACTTTTTGGTTACTACATTATTCCATTTGTGTTATTTAATTGTTTTGATGATTTCACTATTATTCTACAATGCAGAAAATAGTTTTTTTTAAATAGTAAAAATAAAGAAAACCCATGGAAGGAGTAGGTGCGCCCAAACTTTTGACTGGTACTGTACATACAGTGTATATATCAGATGACGTATAGATGACTGTGTAGAATAGGTCCTTCACCTGGTGACGTTGGCCAAGGCTGCTCTATAGGGGGCACTGTCCCTGTCCTGAGGCAGCAGCAGGGCTGCCATACCTCCAGTAGCCAGGGCTCCTCTACGGTGACATGTCTGGACCAGCAGGTCCATGTAGCTCCGCAGGAACAGCTTCTCCATGTTGACATACTTACTGCGGTCAGGGAGCAGGAAGGCCCCTCGGTGACCTGTCAGGCAATCATATGAACTTAAAATGACCTTTTGTGAACTAGTAATCCAGTGATGTATCAAGATATACCCAGGGATTACCCATGTTTAGACAGCTGCTGCATTCAGTTTTATAATAAGGTTTAAACTGAGCTGTTTGGGAAAGAATGGTCCCAATCTAAAAAACAACATGGTTGAAAGTTGAAAGCTGTCTTCTCCAACATTGCCAGAATAGAGACATTTTGTAGACCCATGAAAACCCTTAGTTTCCATGGAAAAGATATGACTGAGTGATTGAAGTCACTCACCAAACTTGTTGACAAAGGAAGCGGAATAATCCCAGATCCCACAGTTGAGTCCAGCGGAGTGATCCTTAAGCTCATACAGAATCTCCTCCATCTCAAATGCTGACAGCACATTCTCTATCAGCACGGTTGCCTTTATGCTGCCCACAGGCAGGCCCAGCTAGAGGATACAACACACACACACACTTGTATTCAATGTTACTTATGATCAGTAATTTACGGTGTATCAGAGAAGCAATCAAATAGCAAGCATGCTGTTCTAAAGCATTTCACACCTTTACCATGTTGGCATGCTACAAACCTTCTGCTCTGTCCAGAGGAATATGTTGTTCCAAAGTCTCGCCTCCATGTAGCTCTCGACCTAACATGCATCGATGGTGGTGAGGAAAAGAGAGAGAAAGTAGTGGAGAGTTTTTTTTTTTATACCAGATCGTGTCAATCCTATTTGCTATTCTAACAGCCAATAACAGCACAGCTATCTACCATAGCCTTACTTTGGAAAGGTAGAAAAATGGCCCACTCTCGCTGTCGAACAACAGCTTGCCACAGTGGAACATGAGGAAGCCGAAATCACACAGCGGCCCTGGCACCTCTTTGCCTTTAACCTGCATACACACAAATGAATCAGCGCTGCTGAAATATCATCCACACAAAAATAAGATGATGGTCAGGGGCCAACTTTCACTGGGAATGGGGGGGCATGTCCCCCCCCCCCAGTTTTATCATTGGAATGTGATACAAAGGGTGCAAGGGTGTGCTTTAGGACCATGCGGATGCCTCGGAGCGATCAGGTAGGCTTTTCAGAGTGTTTTTCTGACAGAATATATATATATATATTTATATAGTATGTCCCCACCACTTCTAAAACCAAAGTTACACCCCTGATGATGGTTGTAGACATAACATGATCATTTGGATGGCTCTACACTTTCAGCCACTCCAGATGTTGTATGCGTGTAAACTGAGGTATTGAGATGAATTTGGACATCAGAGTGTTGAAGTTGGAACTCAATACCATCATGTTGTGTTCCACCATGTTCCAGGCTCTAGGGCGGAGCATCAGAACAGGAGCCTGGGATATCTTGGGGGCATCTGTTGGAGGACAGTAACAGTTGGGCGTATATGTGAATAATAATAATGCAGGTCTTCACACAATATTCTGACCTGTAGATCTACTTAAACATGGTGGAAAGTTATAAAGTCGACTAATGCAGGGTTTGTGATTAACATATAAGATATTATAACGTCCAGTTAAACAATCAAGATAGACTGTATCTAGATACATTTAGATTCGGATGATGTGTGCCAACAAAACGCTTCCTGCCCTGGACCGAGCCCACCGTGAGTAATGGGTAATAGAGTGGATATAAACTCACTGGGAAATTGATTGTGCACCGCCCGGTAAACATTATAAATGCCTTTTATCTGGTTGTGGTACGTTGGGCAGTTCCCATCATCAAAATCAACCTGCAAGAGAAAAACAACACAGTCGTCTACATAGTGAAGAGGGCTTTTCTGGAATGCTCTGCCCACCAACAGATCCAGAATCACCTGATTTATACGTCTTTTAACTTGTATATCAAAGCCTCCTGATATCCAACATCCCTTGCCTTGTAGCAACATTCTAGACTGGGTACATACGTGACTGTTTCTGCATTCAACAATGTTACTTGTATGTTACATTCAACAACGTGTCAAACAAGGCTAATTGGCCAAATCTGACCCCTGAATATCCTGTACCTGTAGGCCCTGTGCAGGGGAACTGAGGGCCTGAATGAAGCGCTGGGTGTCACAGGGGGCCAGGTCCCCCACATCCACATGTCTCCTCTGCAGCCTCTGGGGGACTGGACGGACCCTCCAGCTAGGGTCGCTTCTTACGGGGGCTGTGACCTCACAGAACCCCGGTAGGTCACCTGACAGGTCCAGGTGGGTCTTCCTGGAGATTCTAAGCCTCAGGATCTTATACGACAGAAAGACACATACTGTATTAGACTAGGTTGATATACTGTATATTTTTTAATGATCGCTGATCACTCAGTTTGTCAACAAGTAGGCCTAGAGAAAACAAATATATTTGGAACAATGTATTAGTGCTTTTTTTTTTACCTACCTTGCGGACCTCTTCATCAAATGCTGAGACCAGTTCCTGTAGGAAGACCAGGGAGCCTGCGGTAAAGATGGTTCGATACTCAGCCTCCAACCCTGGGGGAGAGGGCTCTAGCTCCATGGTTATAGGATCCTGTGGGCCATAGAGTTATTACAATTGCAATAACATGCCTCAACGCTATGCAAAGAAATCATCAATCAACTGGGACATGACCGTTTTTATGAAGTACTGTACGCTGTACATGAATATGTCCAGTTGGTTACAAACACAAGTTTACATGGATCAAAAAGGGATTGCAGCTTAACTTCAATAAAACTAGCAGGACAGAGTGGAAATGTGTGAACTTTCACCCGTCATGAAAATAAAGATAATGTTACAACATTTTAACAAACAACATTTGAACAAATTGTAATAGGGGGGAATGAGTACTCACGGACATGTTGATGTCTTTTTTCACTACTGAAGTGGACTTTGGTAAGGTGCACCACTAACCATTGTTTGTTTTAGGTAAAGGTTAAAAGCCACTTTCTAAAACATTAACAGGATTTTAAAGTGCTGACACACGTTCGAGATATTATCAAAAATCTGAATACCTATTCCTATTTCATTCTAATTGTATTTGGAAGATATTTAGTACTGCAGTTCACTTCTGTGATATTCCCATGTAATGCTTATTTTAGTGTTTTGACTGGGCTCGGTAGGGAGCTGGGACGCAGGCTGCAGTTGTAAGCAACGACCCTCGTGTCGAATCTGATCCAATCCACAGCGTCTTTCATTTTCTTGGTTACCTCTCGCGAGAGTTGTGTTTTCTGTCAATGTTGTACGTGGCTTCAAATGTAATGCAGGGCGGGGAAGGAGTTAGAAGGATGCTTAAAGTAGCAACCTGAGATTGTTATTCCAAAACTAATGCATGGTCATATGTTTATATTTGGAGGTTACAGATTTGTCACGAATGTCAAATTCCATTTGTATTGGGCGAGATTGCTTGTCTCATTTTGACAGCTCATCCAGCTAGCATTGGCAGAGGCGCGGTTTTGCAAGCCATAACAGCTCTGGGTTCACGTTAGCTAGGCAGCTACTGTAGTTTGCTAGCATATCCTCGATAATCAACAACCAAACAATATGGCAAGTGTGGAGTCGTCGATGGAATTCACTAGTTCGCTGACTGTCTCGTCTCATCTTCCGCCACCACGGACGCGGATTTTCAAGATCATCGTGATTGGGGACTCCGGTGTGGGCAAGACATGCCTAACCTACCAATTCTGTGCGGGCAAGTTTCCGGAGAAAACCGAGGCCACGATCGGGGTGGACTTTCGGGAGAAACTTATCGAGATTGACGGCGAGAAAATCAAGGTGAATAGATAGATTACATAAAACAAGTGAAATGATTGTTTGGGTTGTTCCAAAACAACACAACCTGGAAACAATTGACATATAAATGCAGTCTACCTCATCCACGTTGGAGTTGTTGTGGCATCAATTTCAAACGTCTCTTGTCTTTGATCATCTCAAGGGCAGTGGCAGAAGCGAAAACAATCTGTCTGGTGCGCTGACTGCCCTCTGCAGAATCATACATATTACATACATTCAGTTCATCCTCTGGCAAACTCACAGTGAATATAAGGTCTATCTATGTACTGTATTTCAGTTCCTTGGAGACTGACAACATTCAATAAAGAAGCTGTTCAGAGTGTGTTCATTTGACTTTCCCCTCCAGGTTCAGCTATGGGACACGGCAGGCCAGGAGCGTTTCCGTAAGAGCATGGTGCAGCACTACTACCGCAACGTGCACGCTGTGGTGTTCGTGTACGACGTGACCAGTGCCGCCAGCTTCCGCAGCCTCCCGGCCTGGATCGAAGAGTGTAAGCAACACGCTCTGGGCCAGGAGGTCCCGAGGATCCTGGTTGGGAACAAGTGTGACCTGCAGAACTCTGTCCAGGTGGGCACAGACTTGGCCCAGCAGTTTGCTGACGCCCACTCCATGCCCTTGTTCGAGACATCTGCCAAGAACCCCAGCAGCAATGGCCATGGTGACGGTAGCCATGGTAACAGTGATCACGTGGAGGCCATTTTCATGACGGTAGCCCACAAGCTGAAGTCCCAGAAGCCACTGATACTGAGCCAGCTGCCCGGGGGGGACACGGTGACCCTGACGAGGGGAAGGGACGAGGGCGAGGAGAAGGCGAGCTGGGCCTGCATGTGCTGAGAGAGAGCATTGGGGGGAGCAAGAGAAGAAGGTTGTGGGGAGAAATAGGAATCAGGGTAGACCCCCCCCCCCCCCCAACAGTTAAGCACCTTTTTATTATTTAAGTGGATGTGTGGTCACCTGAGAGATGGGGTGATGTCATCATATTACAAGAGTTTAGGTGCCCTCAGTCTTTGTCAACACACATATTAAACTCACCTCCTGTGCTCCACCTTGACTGTGTGTTACCACACACATGTTCTGTGTTAGGAGGTAGTCCTGACGGTGTTAGCACTGTCATCAATTGGCAAACATCTCAGTGACCTGGGAAAGCTAAGGATAAAAAGGAACTTGTTTGAAGTGAATCTTGTTGACGGGTTCCACTGAACTGTGTTTGAGCTAGAAAACTGTTGGCCAGATTGATGTACAACATATTCAATTTACACACACACACCTCAGAGTATACAGCAGGCAATATCAGTACACCTCACTCAGGCGTTTCTGTACCAAAATACCCATCCATCGGGTTTATAATTGTGCCCCTACGCAAGTCCCACAATATACAAAAGTTTTCTGAAGCAAAGTTATGATCTTCTGTAGCATGTCTTGCATAAGTAACGTCTGATAAAACAACTACTACAATATACAACAAATAACATGTATCTTAAATCTGTTCTAACTGTAACACGTTTTCTACCCTATGATGTCATCCCAAAGGCCTTCACTACCGTCACCATTGCTTTGTGCGTTTGGATCACAGCTGGTCCTGTGGTGCACCGTTTTACGTGTGTTTGTGAGAAGGATGTGTGGCACAACATCAGATCAGTTCAGTACTGTGAGTGCAGCACAGTGTGATGCTGCACGAACCACTCCGTCTGATGAGATCACTGTTGATGTGGGGCAAGACTCGTCATCATTCCCTCTTCATAATCTGCTTTGGCAAAGTACTGATGACAGCTGCTATCAATGCACGGGTATCTTTATCTTTACCACAAGCTTGTAAAATGTGTCAAAAGTAGTGGTGAGGAGATTGATTACCTTTAATTGTTGCCGTTGAACCTTAGCTAACAGACCTGCTTCTATGAACATGGGACAGTTGCAAAGAAACCCCTCACCAGTGAAATGACCCTCTTAAGGAAGAAGGTTGGTGTTTATGTACTGTATGTCAGATAACCTGGAAGTCTTGTCGTATAATTACCGTTTTTAGCCAGCAGAGAACAGATGCCACCCCACAGTATGTCAACACAACAATTAGCTGCGCTAAATTACTGTGGGCTTAAGATAGCCTTTTCTCAGGATACAGTTCAATTAAAAGATATTTACTCTGACCTGTTGCCCTTAGATTGGTCTATAGAACTAGGCAGGGGGGGGGGTGGTAAGGCTTTATCAATTGCCTTGCACTCTTGTTTTGCTTAAATGTGCTTTAAATATTTGTTTTTTTATGTGTTCTGTTAGTGCTCTGTGTCGTTAATTTGTCATTTCAGGTTAATCAATTCTTTTTTTTCTGTTCATTTTATCTGGGCTATTTTATCTGGGCTATTTGATACAAAGGTATGTCTGTTTGAGAAAGACACTGTTTATTTTAATGAGACTGATCACGTCAGGAATTAATTCCTGGGAACAAAACAAGGGAGTAAAACCTTGCAATGGTTTATGGATTACATTAGAAATGTTATGTGTAACCTTGCAATAAAGCATCCTGAACATTTCAGCGCAATGTATGTCATTTCAGGTCGACATGTTCTTTGATCTGTGGGATGGGGGGAGTTAAAGAGTTCAACTATTGTTGTGTTGATCGTTTGTGGGAGCTGTCAGGGTATTACAACTTCAGGGTTGTTGTGATGGTGGAACACCTCGTTGTCATTCTCGCCATTGGTCAACGTTAGGCATGCCTAACCTGACACCATCACCATGGAAACACAGGAGCAAAGCACTAAGGCAGGATAAACCTGGCGAGGGTCAAACCATGCTATTAGATGATTGAACATTGTGTCACCTTTGGCAGTCTGTCAGACAATTGTAGCCTCAAGCCAATGCCACCTTGATCACTTACCAATACTGTGTTTTTCCTTTGGGAAGCAAAGAGTCACCACAAAATTTAACAAATCAAGTGTTGTACGCTACATTTGACAAATCATTTAAATTGTTTAGATGAAAGAACACTCATTGTTCACCAAACCAGTCCACACAGGTGCTCAAGTTTCACGAGGTTGGTGTTTTTGTGTAAAAAAACACGTCAATGAACCCACACACAACGCCACACAGGCCAACTGCAGCATGCCCAGGACAACGACCCTGCGCTGGTTTAATAAGGATCGGACCCTTTTTTTTCCCGCCTAAAATGACAACCAAATCTAACTGCCTGTAACAGAAACAGCAGCAGTTCAAACTTTAGAACCAATTTCCTACATTTGAATATAAAAATTATTTTATCAAACAAAACTATGCTACATTTTATCTATGGAACCCTCATGATGACAAATCAGAGCAAGATTACTGTATGTAAGTACATTATTTACCTTCAGACGTGAATGTAATCAAACCCGTTGTGAATTTTTTTTTGTTGTTGTGCCCTTTCCTCAAACAATAGCATGGTATTTTGTCACTGTAAAAGCTATTGTAAATTGGACAGTGCAGTTAGATTAACAACAATTGAAGCTTCCTGTCCATATAAGACATGTCTATGTCCTGGGCAATGTTCTTGTTACTTACAACGTCATGCTAATCACATTAGCACACGTTAGCTCAACCGTCCTGGTGGAGGGACACCGATCCAGTAGAGGTTTTTAACCCCTTCTCTGCCGGACACAAATAGCCATCGTTGTACTTCCTTCTTGTGTGACATTGTCCTTCGTGTGCAAATGCTAAGCGTTTTTAAATACTCTGTGACCACTCAACTATTGTCAACAAAGGTCAATGAATTACATTCATAATTTCATGTTTTTGAACACATAGGGTGAATTCTTAAAAAGTGTGATGTCATAAACTAGGACAGCTTAATCCTGACGAGTTAATTTCTTACTAGACCGTTGTAGAGAAACCACATGATCAAAATCACATCACTTCATTGGTGTCACATCATTTAGTGGGTTAAAGCAAGCTTTAAACAGGAAGCTCACCCATAAGCACATGGTCAGTGACAGCTTTTTTTCTGTTTCGAAGTTGGTTAGAAAACTCTTAAATAATGCACTGTTTTGCTTTACCAACCGTAACTAGCTAAAGTAGAACAACATGGAGCAACTAAAGTAGGACAGCATGGATCATTTGTGTCTTCCTAGTGCTTGTAGTTCCTGGAGGTGTGTGTGTATATGGTGGCTCGACAAATGTATTTCAATGGATACGTCTTGTCCACTAAAACAAAGCAGGTTTGCCTGAAAAGGTGAACATGGCTTAGTCTGCACTGTATCCTGCCCTTCTTAAAGACCTGGCAACAAAGAAAGTATTTTTTAAACATCACGCTTTGGGCTGGATGTGTTAATGTGTAGTTCATACATGCATAATCCATGAGCAGAATTACTCTCTTACCTCAATTATCCATGACATCTCTAGTTTGAAAGTGACTGTTGTCTTGAAGCTGTGCCACGGCATTTTTCCTACATTTCCCCCCACGTGGGCCAGCCCACTAGCAATTTTAGTTCTAGCAAATGAGAGTCAGCCCCTTGCATTTGAGTGTGTGGTGGTTAATTTCTGTATTATCAAAAATGATGAGAGACAAACTTATCACACAAGTCAGAGTTATACTTAAACTAAATATTTATTCACTTATTAAAGGAAAGCAGGTCACACACACACACAAGTGAATGATGTGAGTGCTCTGCAACAACGATGGCTGGTCGACGAACCACCCTTAGATGATTCATGGAGAGCACCGACACAAAGGATACAAAGATCTTTTATAGTCTACATGACAAACAACAGATATGTGGAATGGGTCATAAGGTTAGGATTTGTATGAAAGAAATGAATAATTCACAGGAGACAGGATCTGCTGTAAAGACTGTTCTCTTTGTGTGGAAACCAGGGTCTGGCCCCCAAAACAAGGTTCCTCTCATAATTATAGAAAACAGAAAGGAAAACGCAGCACACTGCTGCTCATGGTCCCAGGTGATATTTATTTACAACGTTTCGACCCTTAGGTCTTCATTAGGCATCCATATCCCAGGTGGGGCTGGAAGGTCCTATATATAGGGGCAGTACTCAGTGACATCACTTCCTGAAACAGGATGTAAAAGAAAATGTAAAACATAGTTTCACAATATTACCATTAAATGTATCAATATATATGATCATACACAGGCAATGTGATCAGTATTTACAGTAATATACACACACATACAATATTAAATTAGGATTTAATTTTTTTTTTTTTAAACAAAAACACAATTTAGACATTGAAACTATTAAAACGGTTTCAAGATGTGATGGTTATTAAGGACAAAACCTCTCTTTCTACAGATCTCTATAGGAAAACGAGGGACAGGAACACCCTCCTTAGAGGTGACAGCTTTCATCCACATCCACTTATTAAAAGTCTCCCTATAAGTCAATTCAGTCATATCAGAAGAATATGCAGATCTGATGCTTCTTATCATGAACAGTCCACGGGCCTCACACAAAGATTTAAAGAAAGAGGGTACAAAGACAATTGGGTAAAACATGTCAATGATCCTTTTGAAGGACTAACAGTTGGATAGCCTTCAACCAAAAGTAAAAGAAAAAGCAGAACATGTCCAATAATGCTTTACGCAATACTCACCATTGGGGAAGGCATTTAAGGACATTATCAAGAAGCACTGGTAAATTATTGATACAGACCCACAATTGAAACCCATTTTTAAATATCCCCCACATATGGTTTTTAAAAGACCCCCAAACGTGAGAGATCAAATCTAATTTTATTCGTCACATGCGCTGAATACAACAGGTGTAGATAGACCTTAAAATGAAATGCTTACTTAAGAGCCCCTAACCAACAATGCAGTTTTAAAAAATACAGATAAGAGATAAAAGTAACAAGTAATTAAAGAGCAGCAGTAAAATTACAATAGCGAGACTATACAGGGGGGTACCGGTACAGAGTCAATGTGCGGGGGCACCGGTTAGTTGAGATAATATGTACAAGTAGGTAGAGTTATTAAAGTGACTATGCATAGATGATAACAACAGAGAGTAGCAGTGGTGTAAAAGGGGGGCAAAATAGCCATTTGAATAGTGGCCTAGGTGGTAGCCATTTGATTGGGTGTTCAGTGGAGAGTAGTTATGGACTAGGGTGGCTGGAGTCTTTGACAATTTTTAGCCATCCTCTTAGAAACCTCATTTACATTTACATTTAAGTCATTTAGCAGACTTCCAGAGCACTCTGGTACCACTTATGACATCCAGTGGAACAACCACTTTACAATAGTGCATCTAAATATTTTAGGGGGAGAGAAGTCTATGATTCCTTAAAGAGGTGGGGCTGGAGATTCTTTGACATGAGGGAGTTTTTCCACCATTGGGGGCCATCCTCTGACACCGCCTGGTATAGAGGTCCTGAATGGCAGGAAGCTTGGCCCCAGTGATGTACTGAGCCGTTCGCAATACCCTCTGCAGTGCCTTGCGGTCGGAGGCCGAGCAGTTGCAATACCAGGCAGTGATGCAACCAGTCAGGATGCTCTCGATGGTGCAGCTATAGAACCGTTTGAGGATCTGAGGACCCATGCCAAGTCTCCTGAGGGGGAATAGGTTTTGTCGTTCCCTCTTCACAACTGTCTTGGTGTGCTTGGACCATTTAGTTTGTTGGTGATGTGGACACCAAGGAACTTGAAGCTCTCAACCTGCTCCACTGCAGCACAGTCGATGAGAATGGGGGCGTGCTTGTTCCTCCTTTTTCTGTAGTCCATAATCATCTCCTTTGTCTTGATCACGTTGAGGGAGGGAAAGGTTGTTGTCCTGTCACCACACGGCCAGGTCTCTGACCTCCCTATAGGCTGTCTCGTTGTTGGTGATCAGGCCTACCACTGTTGTGTCATCGGCAAACTTAATGATGGTGTTGGAGTCATGCCTGGCAGTGCAGTCATAAGTGAACAGGGAGTACAGGAGGGGACTGAGCACACACCCCTGAGGGGCCCCTGTGTTGAGGACCAGCGTGGCAAATGTGTGTTACCTACCACAAAGTCCAGGATCTAGTTGCAGAGGGAGTTGTTTAGTCCCATGGTCCTTAGCTTATTGATAAGCATTGAGGGCACTATGATGTTGAACACTGAGCTGTAGTCAATGAATAGCATTCTCACATAGTGTTCATGTGTTCCTTTTGTCCAGGTGGGAAAGGGCAGTGTGGAGTGAAATAGAGACTGCATCATCTGTGGATCTGTTGGGGCGGTATGCAAATTGGAGTGGGTCTAGGATTTCTGGATGATGATGTTGATGTGAGCCATGACCAGCCTTTCAAAGCACGTCATGTCTACAGATGTGAGTGCTATGGGTCGGTAGTCATTTAGGCAGTTTACCTTTGTGTTCTTGGGGACAGGCACCATGGTGGTCTGCTTAAAACATGTTGGTATTACAGACTCGGACAGGGAGAGATTGAAAATGTCAGTGTAGTCACTTGCCAGTTGGTCAGCGCAAGCTCGCAGTACACGTCCTGGTAATCGGTCTGGCCCTGCAGCCTTGAATGTTGACCTGTTTAAAGGTTTTACTCACATCAGCTGAGGAGAGCGTGATCACACAGTCTTCTGGAACAGCTGGTGCTCTCATGCATGTTTCTATTTTATTTCCCTCGAAGCGAGCATAGAAGTAGTTTATCTTGTCTGGTAGGCTCGTGTCACTTGGCAGCTCTCAGCTGTGCTTCCCATTGTAGTCTGTAATGGTTTGCAAGCCCTGCCACATCCGACGAGCGTCAGAGCCGGTGTAGTACAATTCGATCTTAGTCTGTATTGACGTTTTGCCTGTTTGATGGTTCGTTGGAGGGCATAGCGGGATTTCTTATAAGCTTCCTGGTTAGAGTCCTGCTCCTTGAAAGTGGCAGCTTCTAGCTTTTAGCTCAGTGCGGATGTTGCATGTAATCCATGGCATCTGGTTGGGGTATGTACGTACAGTCACTGTGGGGACGACGTCATTGATGCACTTATTGATGAAGCCAGTGACTAATGTGGTGTACTCCTCAATGCCATCGGAGGAATCCCGGAACATAGTCCAGTCTGTGTTAGCAAAACAGTCCTGTAGCTTAGCATCTGCTTCATCTGACCACTTTTTTATTGATCTAGTCACTGGTGCTTCCTGCTTTAATTTTTGCTTGTAAGCAGGAATCAGGAGAATAGAATTATGGTCAGATTTGCCAAATGGAGGGTGAGGGAGAGCTTTGTACGCATCCCTGTGTGTGGAGTAAAGGTGGTCCAGAGTCCCCCACCCCTCTGGTTGCACATTTAATATGCTGATAGAAATTTGGTAAAACAGATTTAAGTTTCCCTGCATTGAAGTCCCTGGCTACGAGTGCCGTTTTCTTGTTTGCTTGTGGCAGAATACATCTCCTTCAATGCTGTCTTAGTGCCAGCCTCTGATTGTGGTGGTATGTAAACAGCTACGGAAAATACAGATGAAAACTCTCTCGGTACTCTTGCTTATATGGTGCACCAGCCGTCATTTACAAAAATACATAGTCTGCCCTCATCTTACCAGACGCCGCTGTTCTATCCTGCCGGTACTGAGTACAACCAGTCAGCTGGTGATCGTGTCGTCGTTCAGCCACGACTCCATGAAGCATAAGATATTACAGTTTTGAATGTCCCGTTGGTACTTTAGTCTTCCGCGTAGGTCATCGATTTTATTCTCCAAAGATTGCACGTTTTCTAGCAGAGTGGAAGGAAGTGGGGTTTTATTCGATCGCCTATGAATTCTCAGAAGGCAGCCTGCCCTCTGGTCCCTTTTTCTGCTTCTCCTCTTCACGCAAATCACAGGGATTTGGGCCTGTTCCCGAGAAAGCAGTTTATCGCTCGCGTCGGGCTCGTCAGACTCATTAAAAGGGAAAAAAGGATTCTGCCAGTCACTTGTGAGTAATCGCAGTCCTGATATCCAGAAATTATTTTTGGTCATAAGAGACGGCAGCAGCAACATTATGTACAAAATAAGTTTTAAAAATAAGTTACAAACAACGCAAATAAACAAACAAAAAACACAATCGGTTGAGGACACATAAAACGTCTGCCTTCTTCGGCGCCATTTTAATAATATTGATATTAGATTTTGTGGTTAAATCTGATTACCCACTAGAGAAAGGGGGAAACTTTTTTGGACAAGGTTCTGGAGGGTAATTATAAATGTGGCCAATGTGGTCAATGCAGCTTTACATACAAATGCAAGTTATTTATACACAGGACAAAGATTTAAGATCAAGGGTCTAATTACCTGCATGTCCACCAATGTTATTTACATGTTGAAATAGCCTTGTGGTCTGTCTTACATAGGGAAAACCCATAGAAGCCTTAAGACACGGATCAATGAACAACGCAGCAATATACGGACAGGTAAGACAACGAATCTGGTTGCTGCTCATTTTGCACAAGCTGGACATCCTATTAGCTCTCTGGGATACATTAGAATAGAAATTGTCAATATGTCACGCAGGGGAGGAGACATTGAGAGGAAACTTCTTCTAAGGGAATCATCCTGGATCCACAGGCTGAACACTGTCTCCTCTTGTCCTTAACGAGAGGTTTGACTTGAAACTGTTTTTATGTCAAAATGTAGTTACAATTAGGATTTTTTTAAATGTGTATGTATATTGATCACATTCCCTGTGTATGATCATATATTTTGATAAACTGAATTGTAATATTGTGAAACTGTCATACATTGTTTACCTGTTTTCTCAGGAAGTGATGTCACTGAGTACTTCCCCTATATATAGGACCTTCCACCCAGACCTGGGATATGGATGCCTGATGAAGACCCAAGGGTCGAAACATTATTATAAATAAATATAACCTAGGAGAATGAGAAACAGTGTGCAACATTTTCTTTCTGTTTTCCATGAGTTTGTCTACAACTCCAGCACCTGTGGAAAGTACCTGGATGTGCGTATGTTCTTCAGCTTTTGTCCTCTCATAATTATCCGAGCAATCTGAACCCTGGTACCTCTGGTACCTTCCAGTGCACAAACACCAACTCATGCTATGGAATGCGGTCTTTAGGTTTTATCACCAAAGGCATTGTAAATCCACTGTCGGCATTAAGCCCCAGAGGACCAACTCAGAAGACAACTCACAGATGAGTGTTCTAAGAACCCTATTCTATTCCATAAAACAACCATTTTATGCAATAACAGTATTGTAACATAATTTTGCTCTCACAAGTGACAGCTAGAAGAGACCTGTCCAGCGTTCTCCAATGAGTTTGCAGGGCGGGCACAACGGCTCAGTGGACACAGGAGAGAGAGAGAGAGAGAGAGAGAGAGAGAGAGAGAGAGAGAGAGAGAGAGAGAGAGAGAGAGAGAGAGAGAGAGAGAGCAATGACATGGTGCGCATATCTGCTCATATGTGACGTAGTAGGCCATTTTCAGAACTATTGGCTAAAAAGTATACAAAAGTACCAGAGAATCTGTAATGAATAGCTACATTAACTTACTCTGCTTGTCTGTGCTGAGAAACATCCATATTCTCCAAAATGGTTTCTATGATGAAAAAGCATTAGGAAAATATATTAACAAATGTATGGAGAAAATGCTATGGTGGTAGCTTTTCTGTTTTGTGGTATACCTCTGTGCAACTCCAAAATAAAATAGGAATCTTTCAAAAAAGCTTTTGACCACGCTTTTACGTGTCTTAACTGTCTACAACAAAATGCAGTGTCGTTGACCAGCTGCAGCATTGTTTCAAAGGGGCTCGCAATAATGGCCACAATCAATGCCATTAATACATTAGTAAGTCCTGTAGATAAAGTATGGGTCTGGTTACAATAATCAGTCTTACACCACCCTCTAGCGGACACACGACGAGCATCTCACGAAGGAGGCGCTTGACACCTAAATTACCTTGAACAGCGGCTGGCAGGATTGTAGAATTCTTTTCGGACGTTTTCCTATTTCAGCACCACATTGCATATTTATTTTTTGCTCTTTGAGGGTAAGTAATTTGAATATTTTCTGTCAATTTGACTTGTTGTTTTAATGGTTTTGTAGAAAGTGTTGTTATGGGTAGCAAATAAGACAGGCCAGTTTGTTTCGCCAGCTGGCCTCTGTCGGCATAGCTAGCAAGATTAGCTAGACAGTCTGCTAACTTTGGTGATATTTTTTGGGCCAGGACACTGGTAGAATAACAATTTATAACATTACCGGTGGCTACCCGATTCGAAAGTCAAAGTGTGAAATAATCATGATAGATTTTGGGTGGACGAGTGTTTCTAGGTTGTGATTGCGGGCAGACAATTTTGATTTTTTTTTTAGCTAACATTAGCTAGCTAGCTGTTTAAATTACATAGGATGCTAAATCAACGCTCAACTAGGGTTCGAGTAATGATCTTGTCAGCCAGTGTATCTGTTTTTTTTTAATAAGGAGAAATTGCGATTTAAACAACAAAGCAGAACCCCGCCACTGTTTTATTAAAAAGCTGCACTGGGTCTAGAGAAATGTAACCACTCATATTCAGACCGAGCTATGCAAGGGATGACAATCAGATTAAGGACTGACCATCCAATAATGAATGGGTATAGCTATATCATTAATAAAAGTCTAAATGGATGTAGCAATTCTAGATTGCTTCTTTTTAAAGTAAGTGAAATGAAATTTAAACTAATTTATTCACAATGGAAGTGTACCACTTGGCTGCAAATTGACTGACGAATTGAATGGAGCAGCGGTAACAAATGTAAGTCTACCAGTAGAGACCGTTGCATTGATTGTATTGAATAATTTACAGCAAGTCAGTCAATCCTGCTTCTACACCTGCATTGCTTGCTGTTTGGGGTTTTAGGCTGTGTTTCTGTAGATCACTTTGAGATATCAGCTGATGTAAGAAGGGCTATATAAATACATTTGATTTGAATCCTAAAACTGTTGATCAATCCACACATGCAGGTGCCATTTCACAAACCTCTACTTTTCTGAACAAAAATATAAATGCAGCATGTATAGTGCTGGTTTCATGAGCTGAAATAAAAGATCTCAAAACAACCACAAATATGTTGTGCACAAATTTGTTTGCATTTCTCCTTTGCCAAGATAATCCATCCACCTGACAGGTGTGGCAAATCAAGAAGCTGATCAAACAGCATGAGCACTACACAGGTGCACCTTGTGCTGGGGACAATAAAAGGCCACTGTCCAGTTTTGTCACAACACAATGCCACAGAGGTTTTGAGGGAATGTGCAATTCGCATTGCTGAATGTTGTGAACAGAGTGCCCCATGGTGGGGGTGGTTATGGTATGGGCAGGCATAAGCCACGGACAACAAACACAATTGCAATTTATGTCAATTTGAATGCACAGAGATGCGTGACGAGATCCTGAGGTCCATTGTCATGCCATTCATCCGCCACCATCACCTCATGTTTCAGCATGATAATGCATGGCCCCATGTTGCAACGATCTGTACACAATTCCTGAAAGCTGAAAATGTCAGTTATTTCATGGCCTGCATACTCAGACATGTCACCCACTGAGCATGTTCGGGATGCTCTGGATCGTGTATGACAGAATGTTCCAGTTCCCGCCAATATCCAGCAACTTAGCACAACCAATGAAGAGGAGTGGGATAACTTTCCATAGGCCACAATCAACAGCCTGATCGGCTCTATTTGAAGGAGACGTGTTGCACTGCACGAGGCAAATGGTGGTCACACCAGATATTCACTGGTTTTCATCTGTGGATATCTGCATATCTGTATTCCCAGTCATGTGAAATCCATAGATTAGGGCCTAATTAATTTATTTCAATTGACTGATTTCCTTATGAACTGTAAAATCTTTGAAATTGTTGTGTTTTAATATTTTTGTTCAGTATACATAAGAGTTGAACAGGTCAGTCAGGGGCCATTGACCCTTGTCTAAGATCCTATTCCTTCTAAATGTTTGTCCCCTTCCAGTGTCCCTGTAAGTTGCAGCCCTGCATTCCAAAAAGGAAGACGAGTACTTCGCCATGAGCTCCGACGGGGATGGTAAGAGCCCAAGGCTTGCTTCACATACTTTCTGGGAAATGTGCAACGTCAACAGCATTTGTTTCCCGTGGACATGTTTGTAATAGAATGTGTTGTGTGTGTTGTAGGTGACATGGAGAATCAGGCTGAGCTGGAGGAAAAGACTAGGCTTATAAACCAGGTGTTGGAGCTTCAACACACTCTAGAAGGTGAGACGGCTGGATGTTTGCAGACTCATGAAAGCAGCGGTAAATAATGTTAGTTATTGCAATTCCTTAAATCATTGTTGTTGTCAGACCTGTCGTCGCGTGTGGATGCGGTGAAGGAGGAGAACCTGAAGTTGAAGTCTGAGAACCAGGTTCTGGGTCAGTACATTGAGAACCTTATGTCTGCCTCCAGCGTGTTCCAGACCACCGACACCAAGAGCAAACGAAAATAAGGGACCAGACAAGAACCGCCACTGCCCTCCAAAACCAATCCCCCTCTACCTTCCCTCCTAACCCAAATACCAGCCAATAACCCCCCTGAACTACAGCTGGTAGAGTTTATGCCTTTGTCATCATGACATCCATAGCCCTAGACCCCCCCCCCTCACTTCGCCACCTTTAAGATTTCTACAGTGAAGCTCAATTGTTTACATTGGGTTACTTTTTAACTTTTCTATTTATGTTACAGTATTATTGCCATTGTTACACAGTTGTTGTATGCAACTTTGTTATTTCTGGGTGTATGTGTTTCTTTTACTACACATAACCTCGCCTGAAGGAAGAGACGAGGGAACTGTGTCATTTCAGATTGCCTAGTAGTCTAAATAGGCTTGCAAAATTACGGTAACTTTCCCAAAAGTCTGTTTTTCTAGAAATCTCAAGACTATTCCCAGATTTCCTGCTTATCCACTTCTAATTGCAGGAATCTTCCAACCAGGATTTCTGGAAAACCCAGGGAATTTGGAGAAAGTTACTGGAATTATGCAACCCTAAGGGCTCTCTCTATTCAATCCGCATCGAAGTTTAGCTTAACAACGTGATTCAAATTTAAAGGCAATGTTCCGGCTTTAGCAGAGACCTCATTCATGGTAAACGCTGCATATGTCAGCTCAAAGGGAAATTACCTTTAGATTTCTATCGAGGAATCTGTACACTTTACAGCTTGAATAGAGCCCAAAGGTCATCATGGTTTAATATTGTATGTTTTAATATTGTTTGTTATATTATTAGACTATGCTTTTAGGTCTAGGCTTAATTGGAATGCTGACTCTCTCCACTGGCAAAGTTTTCATCAAACACACAAGATATTAAATCAGAGTTCAGACCTTTTGTTTTTCTAAAATTGTTATTGTATGAACAATTTGGGGCTTGCGCATGTGCATCAATGGTAGAGAAAGTTGCTTCGTTGCATTTGTCAGCCAGTGGAAGTCACCCTAAACCTTGGTGTGTAGCCGTTGTGTACATTTGACCATTATGTTATTTTTAAATGCATTTGTTTTAATAAAAGTGTTTGATTTGCCTTTTGAGTGTATGTGGTGGTATTCCTCTCCTGTCTCCACATAGTCCTCTCTAAACCACATCTCCAGCTTCCACATGGGCTCTAAGGGTGCCCGGAAAGACAAATGAGGAACAGCCAGCATTGAGTTTTGCCGTTCTGCATCTCACTGAGGTCATGCTGTAAACGTAACTGTTGACATGTCGAGGCACTATACTGTATGTCCACAGCTAACGCAAGGCTCAGTGTCTCAACAATCAGGAACATGTTCTTATAGTTAATATATTTCAAAATCTGTCATGTGCTGCTGGGGCCTGTGGTAGCCTGATTTTCAGTTGACATACCAATCCCTAGACTGATTGAACTTAAATGTATTGACCACAACAATAACATTTATCTACAAAGCCCTTTTTACGTCAGCTGATGTCAAAGTGCCTATACAGAAACCCAGGCTAAAACCTCAAACGGCAAGCAATGCAGATGTAAAAGCGCAGTGGCTAGGAAAAACTCCCTAGGAAGAAACCTAGAGAGGAACCAGGCTATGAGGGGTGGCCAGTCCTATTCTGGCTGTGCCGGGTGGAGAGTATAACAGTACATGGCCAAGATGTTCAAACGCTCATAGATGACCAGCAGGGTCAAATAACAATCAGTGGTTGTAGAGGGTGCAACAGGTCAGCACCTCCTGAGTAAATGCTAGTTGGCTTCTCATAGCCGATCATTCAGAGTTAGAGAGATCAAGTGCGGTAGAGCGCGAGGGTCGAAACAGCAGACACGGAACAAGGTAGCACGTCAATCCATTGAATTAGAAACGGAATTTGTCAGGGAGATTCTCAATTAAAACAAAGTCTGTCCTCTCCTCGAGTCCTCTGACAGGGAAACCAATAATTACGTAGCAGCGTCAATTTGGACGGAGGAGTTTACTTCTCTCCTCGATTGCCTCTGCCGGCCTAGGATACACAAATGTATTCTCCCGGCAGCAAATATTTTGTTTTAAAATCCAGAGGTGAGGATTGGCGCCAAACCCCATATACTCCATAGAAGTGATTGTTGAGTTGACCCAGCTGCAAGACTTGTGCAGTATTAGTGCCCCCTGCTGGGGAACATTAGCGGCGACTGTCTGCAAGTCGAAGTAAACTCGAGACCAAACTTGGGGAGAAATTGAGCTAACAATACTACTTACTCATCAACTATAATATCTGTAGATATTGTAAAGTCAGACAATTATAGTCTAGTTTGTAGAGTAGAGAGAACCTGTATTTTCTACCTATGAAATATGGAACACATATAGATACTTATCACAGGAGGTTGGTGGCAACATAATTGAGGAGGATGGGCTCGAGGTAAAGACTGGAGCGGAATTGTATCAAATACTTCAAACATGTTTTACATGTGTTTGATGCCATTCCATTTACTCCATTCCAGCTATTATTATGAGCCGTCCTCGCCTCCACTGCTACTTATACGTTAAAGGTTGGGAAAAAAATCAAGATAATTTGTCAAGCAGTTTAATTGCTATCCACAATCAAGAATGCCTTCATGTTCTTTCTTTATATACAGCACATAGTACCTACGTGTGGAGTGACTGATCCCCATTGAAATTAGTAGACTTGCAGTTCAGTACCAGGGAAATGCACCTATGGCAAAATACTAACTTGTGGAATGAACCTGATTGACAGCATTTTGGCCAGAGACATGAACTTGCGCAAACAATGTAACTAGCACTCAATAATACAGCCATACAACCATTGCATCAGTCCACATCTTTTTCTCACACCACACACACACACACACACAAACAAACAAACACATTACATTCCTTACTGACGGAGTGTATCAATCAAATCATCTCTCGCTGAATTGTCGTTGTTATACTCTAACATAGCCCTGTACACGTTAAATCATGTTTTCCCTCTAGAGAACGGAGACTAAAACCGCAGCTGAAAGCTGGTGTCCAGTATAAAGTCTTCCACAAATGTGGAAATGCTCAAATTGATTGACAAACTCATTTAGGAACACACCAACTGAAACTGTCTCTTCCAGATTCACATTATAGTCATGGGTTGAAAAACTATCCGAAGGGCGAAGAGAACATACACAGTGTGCGTGTACTTCCATTCAGTAGCAGGTGAGACGGTTAGAGAAACTGCATTGACTATCCATGTCCAATAGAGGTCGCTGTTGGTCCAGTTGTGGAGTGTAACAGGTAGGGAGGCAGCACGGGCGCTCAGGTTCCTCCTGTTTCTTCCCGTCATCAAAGTTTAATAAATATCTGACAGACAGGGACAAGCATGAGCATTAACCAAACCTGTAATCCGACACAGAAACACACTCTCTCTAATGCCCCCCATAATCAGTCAAGAGTAATTAACACAATGCTTAGCATATTGCTGCTTTCTCTTTCTGTAACACACATGATTTCCAGGGCTCTATTTGTGACACTCGTTTGTCCACGGGTTGATGGTCACCACACTTGTAACTGAATGTTAGGGATTGTTCTCATATCATTTGATTGTGATTGACACCAGAGCTACTGAATGTACCAAGACACACTGATGGTTATTGTAAATAAGTTCACAGAGTTCCCTCTAAGTTAAGAGAGGGAACTATGTAGGAATGTGGCTCTGTTCAATAGAAATTGAAAGGTAATTTCCTATTGAGCGGACATATACGCCGGTTACCATGAATGCAGTCTTCCCTAACGCAGGAATGTTTCAATTTCAATCACACCGTTAATGCTGAACTTCTGCGATACGGACCGCAGAGAGCCCTTGTCATTCTCGTGAAACAAATCCACTTCCTCTTTCAGGACACACCTTTAAATCTAGAGAACCATTGACTGACTAATAAAACACAAAATTCCTTTCACTTCCTCATTCGCGCACACAGCTCACCTCACTGAGCAGAACCCACACGTCAGAGTCGCTGTGTACCAGCAGACGTAAAGCAGAGATGGGCTGCATCTGTGCGTCGATCTGTCCCTCAGCCATCCCATCCACAAAGGAACCTACAAGCGTAAGACAAACATGCAATAATATATTAGTAACCTGAAAGTGGCATTATTCTGAAAACCCCGGGCAGAATATACATTCTATTATAACAGCAATCGACTCTATATCCAGTCATGTACAAAACATCCCACAGTGGGCTATAACCTTTTGAGTTTCATATGAGACTATTGTCTATGAGGAATTATGTTGGTTATGTGTGAATGGATTGGACTCTGACATCAATGGACGGATTCTAAGGTGTGTCCCTTTCTTTGTTCTCATCTGCTGTTTTGGTACTGTAGGCACTCACTCACTCACTCACTCACTCACTCACTCACTCACTCACTCACTCACTCACTCACTCACTCACTCACTCACTCACTCACTCACTCACTCACTCACTCACTCACTCACTCACTTCCACTAGTTACCACAGCCACAAAATTATCTATATCATAAAAAGTCATATAAACAAAAATGTATTTTTGGTCTTAATTTAAGGTTAGGCATATGGTTAGCAGTGTGGTTAAGTTTAAATCACATTTTAAGAAGATAAATTGAAGAAATATGTTGGGTTTTTGACTTTGTGGAAACTATTGACGATCGTTCTCACTTACAGCAGTGATCCACTATGCGACTAGCACGCTAGCTTCGCCCTCATGTCGGTGTTAGCAAGCAGGTTAGGTCGTGCTTGGTATCAACAGCCAATCCAGTAGGGGCTGGAAACTATATAGTGAGCTTTGATTGGTCAACAGCAATGCAACATCGCAGAGTACGCAACAAAAGTTCCACTTTCCCCAACTTTGGTCCCGCCTTGTTCACGCTCCCTCGCCCATGTTTATGTCATCCAACGGTCCCCATCCACTTCGCTTCCCTTCATTGAAAACGAATGGGGCTCAGTTATTTCATCTCCCCCAAAGTGCTAGATGGATTTCTGCCATTAAGGGGAACATTGACTTTACATTTCAATCCCGCTTTAAAAGCCAAATGTTATTTTTATTTTTTCTCCCTTTTTTAAATCACCAAGAGAATCCGTAATTAATCCCAGTCCTACTGCTGTTGCCGCCCTAGGTCTAGTATTTCCAAGACTACTTCTCGCTCTCGGCCTCCTTGTAACTCTATATCCGTCTCCCTTAGCTTCCCCTTCTTCTGGCTCTTCAACAATTGGGTCTTATATCAGGTGTGTACCAGCTCATTAATATAGAGTCGATGTCGATGTCCACCCCCCCCCGTGTAAATGTCATTAGTATAATAAATAAAATCCCTGTCATAATCCATCTGTTTAAACGGACAATTGGTCTTCTCACAAACCTATATGACCCCAACATCAAAAGGTGAGACTCATGAACACACACAGTACCTTTGGAATGTATTCAGACCCCTTGACTTTTTCCACATTTAATTACATTACAGCCCTATTCTAAAATATGTTAAATAAATAAAAATACAAATCCTCGTCAATCTACACACAATACCCCAACTTGATTGGAGTCCACCCGTGGTGAATTCAATTGTTTGGACCTGATTTGGAAAGGCACACACATGTCTATGTAAGGTCCCACAGTTGACAGTGCATGTCAGAGCAAAAACCAAGCCATGAGGTTGAAGGAATTGTGCGTGTCAGGATTGTGTCGGGGAACAGATCTGGGAAACGGTACCAAAACATTTCTGCAGCATTGAAGATCTTCAAGAACACAGTGGCCTCCATCATTCTTAAATGGAAGAAGTTTGGAACCACCAAAACTATTCCTAGAGCTGGCCCCCCAGCCAAATAGGGAGAGCAATAGGGAGAGAAGGGCCTTGGTCAGGGAGTTGACCAAGAACCCGATGGTCACTCTGACAGAGCTCTAGAGTTCCTTTGTGGAGATGGGAGAACCACCATCTCTGCAGCACTCCACCAATCAGGCCTTTATGGTAGAGTGGCCAGACGGAAGCCACTCCTCAGTAAAAGCCACATGACAGCCTGCTTGGAGTTTGCCAAAAGGCATCTAAAGGACTGAGAAACAAGATTCTCTGGTTTGATGAAGTATGGTGGTGGCAGCATCATGCTGTGGGGATGTTTTTCAGCGGCAGGGATTGGGAGACTAGTCAGGATTTAGGAAAAGATGAACGGAGGAAGGTACAGAGAGATCCTTGATGAAAACCTGCTCCAGAGCGCTCAGGACCTCATACTTGGGCGAAGGTTCACCATCCAACAGGACAACAACCTTAAGCACACAGCCAAGAAAACGCAGGAGTGGCTTTGGGACAAGTCTCTGAATGTCCTTGCGTGGGCCAGCTAGAGCCCGGACTCAAAACCGATCAAACATCTCTGGAGAGACCTGAAAATAGCTGTAAAGCAATGCTCCGCATTCAACCTGACAGACATTGAGAGGATCTGCAGAGAATAATGTGAGAAACTCTTCAAATACAGGTGTGCCAAGCTTGTAGCGGCATACCGAAGAAGACTCAAGACTGTAATCGCTGCCAAAGGTGCTTCAACAAAGTACTGAGTAAAGAATCTGAATACTTAAGTAAATGTAATATTTCAGATTTATATTTTTAATTAAATGTGCAACCATTTCTAAAAAACTGTTTTTGCTTTGTCATCATAGGGTATTGTGTGTAGCTTGATGAGGGGGAATAAAAAATAAAAAAAACATTTTAGAATAAGGCTGTGACGTAACAAGTCAAGGGGTCTGAATACTTACCCAATGCACTGTATTTGGTCAGTGTTATACTCTATGACCCCCACACGCTTCACAGTCTTCGTCTGGTGTCGGTACCGCCAATGTGTTAACTTTTGTCTGTAGCGTCCTAACAGTTTGGCCTACAAACTAATATGGCCTCGCCATCGAAATCTGAGACTCTCACAAACCTGTACATGTCAGTTGTTTTGTTCTACAACGACCACAAGCCTCACAAGATGGAAGGTAACCCGGTAGCAGTTTTTAAAAAGTGAATGATATGGAAGTACTCTAGTGCCGAAAAAAAAGGGGTTAAATATGGGTCAATTTGGGGGGGGGGGGGGGTGTAATTTCCTGGGCTTTGTCAGATCTCTTAGACATAGGACAGACACTTCAAAACATAATTCCTTTATTTTAATTTTATTTTTTTATGAATATGTTTTTCAATGTGTTTCTATGGGCTAATACTGTAGCAGTAAGGCTAAATTCAATGTTTCATCAAATGACTATTGTAGCTGGAAACAGCTGAACCATCACTCCTGTGTTCCAATGGCACATTGTGTTAGCTAATCCAAGTTTATACTTTTAAAAGGCTAATTGATCATTAGAAAACCCTTTTGCAATTATGTTAGCACAGCTGAAAATGGTTGTTTTGATAAAATAAGCAATAAAACTGGCCTTCCTTAGACTAGTTGCATATCTGGAGCATCAGCATTTCTGGGTTACATTACAGGCCTAAAATGGCCAGAAACAAAGTACTTTCTTCTGAAACTCATCAGTCTATTCTTGTTCTGAGAAATGAAAGTTATTCCATGCGAGAAATTGCCAAGAAACTGAAGATCTAGTACAACGCTGTGTACTACTCCCTTCACAGAACAGCACAAACTGGCTCTAACCAGAATAGAAAGTGGAGTGGGAGGCCCCGGTGCACAACTGAGCAAGAGGACAAGTACATTAGAGTGTCTAGTTTGAGAAACAGGCGCCTTATAAGTCCTCAACTGGCAGCAAAGTTAAAACCATATCTCTGGTCAGTGTCTGCTCTTTTGCCAATCTTAATATTTTCTTTTTATTGGCCAGTCTGAGATATGTTTTTTTCTTTGTAACTCTGCCTAGTAGGCCAGAATCCCGGAGACGCCTTTTCCTTGTTGACGTTGAGACTGGTGTTTTGCGGTCATATTAGTTTGTAGGCCAAACTGTTAGGACACTACAGACAGAAGTTGACACATTAGCGATACCGACTTCAGACGAGGCCCGTGAAGCATATGGGGAAATGTAAATGTAAAACACTGAACATGTAAAAATCTGCCGTTTCCAGCTAGGATAATTTACAATATTAACAATGTCTACACTGTATTTCTGATCAGTTTGATGTTATTTTAAATGGACAAAAAAAAAGCTTTTCTTTCAAAAACAAGAACATTTCTAAGTGATCCCCCCCCAATTTTTTTTCTTTTTTTCTTCATTAGGAAGTTGTGTAAATGTCAGATGTTTCTTGATTGATGTGGTGCTATTGTATATCATACCATTTGAAACGGCTGTTTCTCAGCTTTCAAAATATGTATCATGTTTTTGACACCAGCAAATGATGCTCATCAATGCACGCGAAGGTCATGGTCTCAGTAAATTCAGGAATTCCTAAACTCAACTATCGATGACGCAATAATGCCAATATAGCGATTTACAGTTACAATTCGCTGGATTTCTAAAGCCTAGTGTTTCCATTCCCCTTTGAGGTGATTTATGATTCAGCAAAGCTTAGTCATTCCTTCTCTCTCTATTTGCGCTATCTCAATCACAGAAGGCATTAAGAGGGCCAAAGGTACACTTATACAAACAACCAACCGCCACCACACAGACACTACCAGGGTAGAGTCCGACAGCTAATCTAGTTATTGTATTTCTATGATTCCGAATAATGCAGACACAGAACAACACCTTGATGGAGGTGTGTCTGCCCCGTCTTACCCTGGCAAGTGCTTGTGTCTACAGAGAAACTACTAGCAATAAAAGGAGATCAGAGCTTTTTCCGACCACATCACCTGACCAGGAATAAGAATATTCAAACTCATGTACCAATCACTATGAAGCCTCCGTAAGATCCTTCGTATTGAGGAGACTGGCCACCCACCAGTCTGTCACTCACCGAGCTCTGGAGAGGAAAAACACATGTTAAACTGGGTTAAAATGGACCTATGTTTTCACTATCTCAGGTCACAGCAGAGCTGTGTAACGCAACATCTATGTCCATAGTCATTGCACTATGACGATGGTTCTGCCCCACGGTACTATACAAGTAGAGTTATATTTGAATAGTTCTACGAAACACAGCCATAAGGTAATGGAAGGTTCTATGAAGTACAGTCATTCAAATGAGTATAATTTTAAATAGCCACACAAACACGATATGAGCAGAAGTCTATAGAACACTTCCACTATAACACTAGAACTAGAATGGGAATGTTTAAGATACATAAAGTAGTCATTTAAGAGTAATTAACACATATCTCAGCATATTTATATGTTTTCCCATCTGTAATACACTCGATTTCCAGTGTTCTATTGTGTGAGACTCACAAGTCACCAGACTAGTTACTGAATGTCAGGGATTGTGCTCATATCGTTTGATAGTGATTGACGTCAGAGCTACTGAAGGTACCAGGACACACTGATGATTATATCGATGACATTATGAACAACGTCTGACTCTTTCATGTTTTACTTTGTATAAGACTGTAGTGGAGTATGGACAGGAGTGAAAGTTTCATATTTTGTGTTGATTTATCTCAAACACACACAGAGATAGGCCATCAGCGTGTTAGCAGATAGCATGTGGTGGTTGGTGTTTCCTGTCATCTTGTTACATAGTCCCCAGGATCTGACACCTGAGAGTCACATCAGTCTCTCAGACCAGCTCCATGATACTGCAGTCACCAGAGATCTCTCTCTCTCTCTCTCTCTCTCTCTCTCTCTCTCTCTCTCTCTCTCTCTCTCTCTCTCTCTCTCTCTCTCTCTCACTCACTCACTCACTCACTCACTCACTCACTCACTCACTCACCACTCACTCACTCACTCACTCACTC
The DNA here is from genome assembly GCF_021184085.1 of Oncorhynchus gorbuscha. NCBI lineage: Eukaryota > Metazoa > Chordata > Actinopteri > Salmoniformes > Salmonidae > Oncorhynchus > Oncorhynchus gorbuscha. The sequence goes on along the minus strand of NC_060195.1, from coordinate 35,696,200 downwards.
ACTCACTCACTCACTCACTCACTCACTCACTCACTCACTCACTCACTCACTCACTCACTCACTCACTCACTCACTCACTCACTCTCCAGTTAGTATGACCTCCATGGCACTCACATCACTAGGGAGCACCTCCACAGTGGTGTTATAAAACTTGTCTCCGTTGATCTCAATGTTTCCGCTGCGAAACAGGTACCTGGAGAGACAAGATTGGATCATCGGAGTCATTACCTACTGTAGAATTGCAACAGTTGGGCTGACTGGTCAAAATAGAATACACCTCTGTCATATATCCCTCTCATACCATAAATGACCACGATCAACAAGTGTCAACTAACTCAATACCTACAATGTATTTGCTCATAACTCGTAATTTCCTTTAACTCCATTCTAGTTGCTTTGAGACATTCCCTGTGTGTCTAATCACAGTGTGGTATTAAATCAAATAACATGTTCTTGATCGCATACACATATTTAGCGGATGTTGCGGGTGTAGAATTGTCCATTGTGAGCGAGGGTGTGACAAGTGGAAGGCAAAGTCCTGTTTCACAACCTTTATACAGGCAAGCAGACAGAGGGAATGGGAGTCAGCGTCGGGAAGGCCAGTTTTTTAAATGTGACCTGTGGTTGAAGTTCAAATGAGATGAAACAGCTAGCTCACTAGTCTTTACCTGATGTGAATTTGTTCTGCTGCAGACAAACAACCGGACTTACACGTGCCCCTATCCCGTCCCTGACTATGATAGCAACTCCAAAGTCATTTATCGTATTCATTTCCAACGCAGTTCGTTACATTTAAAGCTACAATAGAGAAACAAGTGTGAAAATAAAGTTATTAAAGAAAGAAAATACCACCAATCTCTAAGGGTTCTTTTTTCACAAGAGGACAAAGGGCTACCGATATCTGTTCACGTGCCTGGTGTTCACATTCACGTGCCTGGTGTTCACGTTCACGTGCCTGGTGTTCGCGTTCACGTGCCTGGTGTTCACGTTCACGTGCCTGGTGTTCACGTTCACGTGCCTGGTGTTCACGTTCACGTGCCTGGTGTTCACGTTCACGTGCCTGGTGTTCACGTTCACGTGCCTGGTGTTCACGTTCACGTGCCTGGTGTTCGCGTTCACGTGCCTGGTGTTCGCGTTCACGAGCCTGGTGTTCACGTTCACGTGCCTGGTGTTCACGTTCACATGCCTGGTGTTCACGTTCACGTGCCTGGTGTTCACGTTCACGTGCCTGGTGTTCGCGTTCACGTGCCTGGTGTTCGCGTTCACGAGCCTGGTGTTCGCGTTCACGTGCCTGGTGTTCGCGTTCACGTGCCTGGTGTTCGCGTTCACGTGCCTGGTGTTCGCGTTCACGTGCCTGGTGTTCGCTTTCACGTGCCTGGTGTTCGCGTTCACGTGCCTGGTGTTCGCTTTCACGTGCCTGGTGTTCGCGTTCACGTGCCTGGTGTTCGCGTTCACGTGCCTGGTGTAGGCTACTGTGGGAGTGTGTGTGTGTCCACTGACCCGGTGACAGTGAGTGGCTGCGGGAAGCTGAGCAGGATGAAGTCTTCAGCGGTAGGGGTCAGGCCCCAGAAGAAGTCCTGGCCCTCGTAGGCCCTCTCCAGGGTGTGCTGCTGGTAGTGCTTCAGACTACTGCTCAGCTCTGCACGGGGGTTACTGTGGGCAGCAAACAGTGGCGCCTTCCCAAAGTCCTTATCCTGCTCAAACACAATGGAGAGAGAGAGACATTTGAATTATAACTGCCACTAACTGAGTTTATCTTGCACAAACACACCAGAGAGAGATAATCTTACTTTCAGTTTCTGTACTTTCCCAGGCAGAGAGGAGTGAAGGCCTACATGTTGAAACAGAGAGGGTTTATATCTCAGCTTGAGCAGGTCCTTCTGCAGGTTGCAGTCTTTCTGGATGGGACAAAACAAGATGAAAAGCCCATCAACTCTCCATCCAATAAAGGAATTGTTCACTCAGAAGGTTTGTGAGATGCGTGGACTCTACATCAGATCATCGTTTTGCATTTCATTCTCTTGAACAGAATACTTTATTTTGCTGAGCACAACTCACCACATCTTTTTCTGGGTTGCAAGCCTTCACCCACAGAATGTGGTCCAACAGCCAATCAATGGGCTTGTCTTTGTGGAACATCAGAAAGAACTCTGCTATCATTGGTAGATCACGGGCTCGGAACATCTTGCCTGATGCAGACACAAACACACACACAAACCCATAAATGAAAATAAAATGACTTTATGACAAGGAAGTAGAGTCATGAGTGTATTGTACCTACCAGTGGAGGCTGGTGAGGGGAGGACGGCTCATAATAATGGCTGGAATGGAGTAAATGGAATGGTATCAAACACATGGTTTCCATTCACTCCATTCCAGCCATTATTATGAGCCGTCCTCCCCTCACCAGCCTCCACTGGTACATATCCACATCTGTGAGTGTAAATAACCTCATTAACTAAAGGTAATAAATAAACTGCATGTGTTCACCTGCTTTGGTTTCCACAGTTGTCGTGCAGTAGAAACAAGTGTTAATCTAAACACGATCAACTACGACTTCCTTTTCCAGACACACACACACGAGCACAGACTCACCGATGAAGCCGAGCTGAGAGAACTCCAGCAACATCCAGTCATCCGAGGCCAGTGATCTGACGTATGTTTTCATGGCCTGAGAGTAGCCAGGCTTAGCCACAATGTCATCTTCCAACTGAGAACACATATTTTTTCCAATGAGGATGTGTTCATAAAAATATGAGTTCAATTCACTTTCTAAATTCACATTTAAATGGAACGACTCACATGCAGTTACACAGACAGACTGACTGACCAATCAGAGAAGTTGAACTCTGACCCCCCCCCCCACCTGTACATAGTAGGTTCCCTTCTCATGTGCGTAGAGCATCAGGAAGCTGTAGTCCAAGTTCTGCTTGGTGCGCCATCTGAAAACAACCGCAATACAAACCACTTACTGCGGGTATACATGATGTGTTAGACTTTTTTATTTTCATGATTTTAAGACCACACATCTGTATGTGTTGGGTTGGGTTGTGTTTGGTTGTGCATGCGTCCATTTCTCACTTGACTCTATCCTTGGAGTCTCCAAAGGTTTCCCTGAGTCTGTGGAAGTTGGGGTAGAAGTACTGAGAAGGGGACACTACCTCCAACAGGCCTGAGTGCACATCCTTAGGAAAACTACAGCCACACACAACAGGCAAACACACAGGTAAACTACAAACCACATTGAAGAAAGACTAACAACAACAAAAAAACAGCCAAAACAGTCCAACTAAAATCCCCAAAAACCAAAATGTCTCACTTATGCTTTATGAGTTCTGCTACGGTGTTGACGTATCCTGCATCCGTCTGAAATAAAGAGACAGAGAGAAGAGAAGAGATGAATGAGAAGGGAGAATCCAGTGAAAGTTTAAACATGAGGTCATATTACTAAGAGTGGTGTGTTCGTGTGCAATAGAACCAGTGTAGATGAAACATGAGAGGTACAATACACTGAAGGTGTCTTGTGTCTTGACTCCCGTGTGTGCTCATATCCTCAGACACACAACCACTACACAACCACTACACAACCAAGTTACCATCAATTGGGCAAACCTTTGAGTTGGAATGCAAACATAGTTGTGACGCGAGTGATCACAGTTGAACATTAGGAGCTGAAACGGCCTTAGGTCTTGAAATCAAGAACAGGAAATTCCTGTTACGTGCCCGTCAGTTTCTGTGTTTCTAGTGTTAAAGCATACACACCTCAGGTCCTGAAAGGCATGGTCACACATTCAATAGGTTTAGCAGGTCTTTTGTTAGGAACTAATCACTTTCTTTTTCTCATTCTAATCCCTCAATTTTCTGCTTTAAAATGATAATAATATGTCGGTTAGAGCCTAGGGAGAGACCTGGCCAAAGTCTGGGTCCCCAACCTACATTTATTTAATTTTTATTCAGCTAGGCAAGTCAGTTAAGAAAAGAATATTATTTACAATGACGGCCTACATCGGCCAAACCCTAACCCGGATGACACTGGGCCAATTGTGCACCTCCCTATGGGACTCCCAATCACAGCCAGTTGTGATACAGCCTGGAATTGAACCAGTGTCTGTAGTGACACCTCTAGCAAGGAGATGCAGTGCCTTAGACCACCGCGCCACTCGGGAGCACACAATACCCCATCTACAAAGTCCCTTCCTCTTATGCTTAACATCTAGAAAGACACTTCTAAATGACCTGATGGGGCCCCAATTGTTATTGACTTTAAGTGAGGTTTGATTGGCAAAGACTGTCACGTGTGTCCATGTGCCTCTATCAGGGTACGTGAGCAAGTTACCTCGGCAACAAAGACGATGATGACGGTGTCTTCTCGTTCAGAAGGTGAAAGGTCGTAGAGGAGGGAGTTCAGGGTGCTAACCAAGTAGCTCTGCTTCTGACGCTTCACCGTAGGGATCCCCAATACCAGGGACACTGACGCATGCGCACACACACAGGGAGGGAAGGAAGGAAAGAACACAGTAAATAGCCTTATCTGCTGCAGATTTCAAATTTCCAGAGCTATTGATAACACAGGTGGCGTTATGGTGAAGAAGGAATAAGGTCCACACAGAGCAGGGAGGGTGAGGTGGGTGGATAGAGGTTACAGGGTGAAATCCACACCAGGTTGTGTAGCCTCTCACGTTAACACAAGCCCTCCTGTCTGTCAAAGAGAACATGTTTACGCAGACACATTTTTACATGTAATACATTTCTACACACACACACACACACACACACACACACACACACACACACACACACACACACACACACACACACACACACACACACACACACACACACACACACACACACACACACACACACACACACACACACACACCAGGGATTAAGACAGAAGGAAGTGTCTTTCACCTCCAGTCCGGCCCTTTCCCAGGACGACGTTAGGATTCAGGCTGTCTGCGTGGTCCCGTAGGTGGGGCAGGTAGAGGTAGGCATTGGGCAGTCTGGAGGAAAGCAGACCGAGTCTTCTCTTTATCAGTCCTTCTACACTCCACACCACCAGAAACCAAACCAAACACACAACGAACGGTCAGACATAAAAAACACTTAATCCTTTTATTTTACAGCAGCAAATGACCTGTGAGAGGTCATTTGATTAGCATTGTTGGCAATGTTTAAAAGGCTAATCTTGGATTCACAAAAGTAAACAAACTTGGGTGGAGAGAGAGATGCAAATAAGGAAAGAGAAAGAAAGAAAGAAAGAAAAAGTAGAGAAAGGAGAGAAAGGACAAAAAGGAGAGAAAGAAAGAGATAGGGAAAACACTGCCATGGACCAAAAACATGTGGATTCAGGAGGGGTAGTTTGATTTCTGCCCGTCTGTGACCAGCACTGAACATGAATTGAAAGTAAAGGATCGTCCTCAAACTGGATCCACAAAGTACAACGAGCCTTTACATAGATGACAACATGGCTGTCCTGTCACCTATGATCTAAATGTATACTGATGATAACTTGGCTCTGTCACCTCACCTGTGACATTAGTGGAGGAGTTGTTGTACGGTATGGTGAGGTTCCTCAGGCTGGTCAGCAGACTGCTGAGCTCCCTGTACACCAGCTCCCCCCTGGACTCTGCAGCCAGCAGACGTTCATACAGCTGGATCATCTTAGGGTCGTAAGGGGGTTCACCCTTGTCTACCCACACACACAAACACGCGCCCACACACGCATGACAGAAAGAGTCGGGAGGAGAGTTTGAAACGTTAAGAGAGTGGATAACAGTTGCAAGTCTATGTTTAATGCATGGATTTGAAAAACTTTGAAAAAAGTATTGAGTAGTTGGGTGCAGGATAACAAAAGGTATAGCTCAGCAAACTGCATGTACAGTACAATAACCACACACACAAACACACACACGCTTACTCCTCCCCCCAAAATTAATTAAGATAATCCTCCCATAGCCCCATTCCACTGCCGGAATTTCCATGACAACCCCATTCATACAACATAGTTCCTCAAAGGACACTCCTGGTGTTTTAGTTGCCGGGTTGAAGCAGGAAAGGGGCAAGTGGAATGGTGTGTACATTTTCCAGAAAACAAGGAATTCACACTTTAGCAGTCTTTCTTTAAGTCATTGAAGTATTACATCATGTAAAACTGGTACCATGGTATAAAGTCACCATTACTTTTACTCTGTGTGTGTATGTGAGAGAGAGAGAGAGCGCGAGAAGAGAGAGAGGAGCTAGAATCAAATTGATGTTTGTCGCACCTGGTGTACATTTCTGATTGTAAGAACAGATTGAGTGATCTGGTGTTGCAGAATCATGGAAATAGGCCTAACTCCAGATTGGAACCATTGGAAGGTATATACAGTTGAAGTCAGAAGTTTACATACATTTAGGTTGGAGTCATTCAAACTCATTTTTCAACCACTCCACAAATTTCTTGTTAACAAACTATAGTTTTGGCAAGTCGGTTAGGACATCTACTTTGTGCATGACACAAGTAATTTTTCCAACAATTGTTTACAGACAGATTATTTCACTTATAATTCACAATTCCAGTGGGTCAGAGGTTTACATACACTAAGTTGACTGTGCCTATAAACAGCTTGGAAAACTCCAGAAAATTATGCCATGGCTTTAGAAGCTTCTGATAGGCTAATTGACATGATTTGAGTCAATTGGAGATGTACCCTATGGATGTATTTCAAGGCCTACCTTCAAACTCAGTGCCTCTTTGATTGACATCATGGGAAAATCAAAAGAAATCAGCGAAGACCACTGAAAAAAAGATTGTAAACCTCCACAAGTCTGGTTCATTCTTGGGAGCAATTTCCAAACGCCTGAAAGTATCACATTCATCTGTACAAACATTAGTACGCAAGTATAAACACCATGGGACCATGCAGCCGTCATACCGCTCAGGAAGGAGATGCGCTCTGTCTCCTAAAGATGAATGTACTTTGGTGCGAAAAGTGCAAATCAATCCCAGAACAACAGCAAAGGACCTTGTGAAGGTGGGGACAAAGATCGTACTTTTTGGAGAAATCTCCTCTGGTCTGATGAAACAAAAATAGAACCGTTTGCCCATAATGACCATCGTTATGTTTGGAGGAAAAAGGGGGATGCTTGCAAGCCGAAGAACACCACCCCAACCGTGAAGCACGGGGTGGCAGCATCATGATGTGGGGGTGCTTTGCTGCAGGAGGGACTGGTGCACTTCACAAAATAGATGGCATCATGAGGAAACAAAATTATGTGGAAATATTGAAGCAACATCTCAAGACATCAGTAAGGAAGTTAAAACTTGGTCGCAAATGGGTCTTCCAAATGGACAATGACCCCAAGCATGCTTCCAAAGTTGTGGCAAAATGGCTTAAGGACAACAAAGTCAAGGTATTGGAGTGGCCATCAGAAAGCCCTGACCTCAATCCTATAGAACATTTGTGGGCAGAACTGAAAAAGTGTGTGCGAGCAAGGAGGCCTATACACCTGACTCAGTTACACCAGCTCTGTCAGGAGGAATGGCCCAAAATGTACTCAACTTATTGTGGGAAGCTTGTGGAAGACTACCCAAAACATTTGACCCAAGTTAAACAATTTAAAGGCAATGCTACCAAATACTAATTGAGTGTATGTAATCTTCTGCCCCACTGGGAATGTGATGAAAGAAATAAAAGCTGAAGTAAAACATTCTCTCTACTATTATTCTGACATTTCACATTCTTAAAAGTAAGTGGTGATCCAAACTGACCTAAAACAGAGAATTTTTACCAGGATTAAATGTCAGGAATTGGAAAAACTTTAAATGTATTTGGCTAAATCAATATATCAAATATACTGAACAAAAATTTAAACGCAACATGTAAAGTATTGGTCCCATGTTTCATGAGCTGATATAAAAGATCCCAGAAATGTTCCATATGCACAAAAAGCTTATTTGTCTCAAATGCTGTGCACAAATTTGTTTACATTCCTGTTGTTTACATTCCTGTTAGTGCCAAGATAATCCATCCACCTGACAGGTGGGGCATATCAAGAAGCTGATTAAACAGCATGATCATTACACAGGTGCACCCTGTGCTGGGGACAATAAAAGACCACTCTAACATATGCAGTGTTGTCACACAACACAATGCCACATATGCGACCAATTTTGAGGGAGGATGAAATTGGCATGCTGACTGCAGGAATGTCCACCTGAGATGTTGCCAGAGAATTTAATGTTAATTTCTCGACCATGTTGTTTTAGAGAATTTGGCAGTACATCCAATCGGCCTCACAACCGAAGACCATGTGTAACCATGTCAGCCCAGGACCTCTACATCCGGCTTCTTCACCTGGGGGATTGTCTGAGCACAGCCACCCTGACAGCTGATGAAGCAGGAGTATTTCTGTCTGCAATAAAGCCCTTTTTAGGGGGGAAAACATATTCTTATTGGCTGGGCCTGGCTCCTCGGTGGGTGGGCCTATGCACTCCCAGGCCCACCCATGGCTGCGCCCCTGCCCAGTCATGTTATGCCCAGTCATGTTAAATCCATAGATTAGAGCCTAATGCATTTATTTAAATTGACTGATTTCCTTATATGAACTGTAACTCAGTAAAATCGTTGAAACTGTTGCATGTTTCGTTTATATTTTTGTTCAGTGAATTTATCTTTAAATATTAACATTCGAAAACAATAGAAAACTGATACAACAGTTCTGCACAAGCGTTTCACCTTTTGAAAGTTTGTAACCTAATTGAAAGTTTGTAGCCTAATAACTAGTGTTACACGTGCGATATTTTACCATTTCCATTATAAGCGGTGAACCAGGTTAGAGAGAGAAAAACAGAAGCCAGAAGACATCCAAGTTTGACATGAGTGAGCCTCATCTCATCTCTCAAACTGTCAATAGAAATATTCCGTCTGATTTTGGTCTAAAAGGAATACAGCGCTGCCGTTGCGTTCAAATGATAATCCACGCAGGTCACTCTCGCTCCTGTCATGACATTGCAAACTATGCAGCCCCAGGTTAGTCGTCAGAAAGTCCGTGCCTAGACAGTGTGCCCTGATGAAAGCCGGAAAGTCACTTCCTTATCTCTACATATAGTTTGACATACAACCACAACCCCTGGCTAGCCAACTAACTCAGGACGTGTGACATTTTCCTGGAAAAGTGATGACACTTGAGCTGTACAGTATTTCAGTTGTGTTCTCAACCCCATCTGCTGGGCATATTTGGAACTGCGGGATTTTTATTCCAGAGTGGTTTGTTTTTCTACCAAGTCCTATCGAGAAAAACCAACAACTTGAAATGTCAATAGATGGATTGGTTGTTTAGCAACAAAATTAACGCGTGCGCAACTATTTAGGCTGACGCGTGCACAACTGGTTTAGGCTGTTGACAATATGTAAACTATATTTAGTCTCCAAATGTTTATTGATCAAGGCCCTTCTCTCCCGATTGCTCAGTTTGGCCTGCCAGCCAGCTCTAGGAATTGTCAGGGTGGTTCCAAACTTAATGGAGGCTACTGTGTTCTTGGGGATCTTCAATGCTGCAGATATTTTTGGTACCCTTCCCCAGATCTGTGCCCCGACACAACCCTGTCTCTACGGACAATTCCTTTGACCTCATAGCTTGGTTTTTGTTCTGACATGCACTGTCAACTGTGGGACCTTATGTGTGTCAGAGTATGTGAGTGGAGTTGAGCAGTTGGAAACCAAATCATCGCTCTGGCGCTCCACTTCCTTTCCAGAGCTCCACTTCCTGACCAATAGCTCGCTAAAAACCGCTGTTAGCTCAAAGGAAAAAAATAAATTCTGCTCCAAATTCGCTTTATTCATTCAAATCACAATTTAACCAAAGCTCATCTATTTTTGTGACTACTTGGACCTACCATTTGGTTTTGAAGTATTGAAACCAAACCATATGATTTTAATTACAATTATTTTAATAAACAACAGGAAAAGATGGCTGTAAGAAACGTTCATAATTTCAAATAGGCTACATGTTGTATTAAACAGCATGTAAACACTCTAAATTGGCCAGGAGCCAGACAGGTATCCTAAGAAGGAACGAAAATTAAATATTTAGGCTACATTATTTATATTATTTCAAAGCTATATCCAGTGGTGTAAAGTGCTTAAGTAAAAATACTTGAAAGTACTACTTAAGTCGTATTTAGGGTATCTGTACTTCACTATTAATATTTCTTACAACTTTTACTTTTACTTCACTACATTCCTAAAGAAAATTATGTACTTTTTACTCCATACATTTTTCCTGACACCCAAAAGCACTCGTTACATTGTGAATGTTTAGCATGACATGAACATTCTCTAGTGCACACAGTTATCAAGAGAACATCCCTGGTCACCCTTACTGCCTCTGATCTGGCGGACTCACTAAACACATGCATCGTTTGTAAATTATGTGTGTTGTGTTGGAGCGTGCACCTAGCTATCCGTAAATAAATAAAAAGTAAATGATGCTGTCCGCTTTGCTTAATATAAGGAATTTTTAAACTAGTTATACTTTTACTTTTGATGATTAAGTATATAGGCAGTTAACCCACTGTTCCCAGACCGTCATTGAAAATACGAATTTGTTCTTAACTCACTTGCCTGGTTAAATAAAGGTAAAATAAAAAATATTTTGGCAATTACATTTACTTTTGATACTTAAGTATATATTTAAAAACAAACACCTTTACTTTATATTTTTATATTAAGTTTAACAATTGGGTACATTATGCACTCAGCATTTAAATAATATTTAATGAAAATAAATGTATGCACGATTAGCCGGTTTGTGTTCCGTGTCACTCTTGCCAGGCTGGGCAGGATTGTGTAGTTGTTTTTTAAATATATTTCTATATGTAGGAAAATTAACCCAATCAAAACGGATAGCTCTTTGAAAGAGATAATATTCCAGTGTAACAGGGTTATATTGGTGATTCCCCTTGCCACTTTATTGTTAAGCCAATGGGTTTTTGGTTTTAGTTTTGTCTTGCCTTCACCTACTCAACATGGCATTTTATTGGCTGGTTTGCGTTGCTTGCTTACGAGGGAGGATGTTTCATTAGAATCGTCCCAGTGAACAAGCACCAAACCAGCGGTAAATTGTTGGTTGCAAAGCACTGTTGGTCAAAAATGATTTTTATACTCCCAAGTGATGATTTAAATGTACAATTTATATAAATTTGTTTGTAAATGTTATTAGAACGTCACACATAAGATGCAGCGTTTTTTGGGTGCATATTTGTTATACATTTTGTTGTAGAGAATTCCAGCTAATACCAGCTAAACTGACTGTGGTGGGGAGGGTGCAGAGTTGGATGGTGAACTGCATTGCATGACGTGCAATTTTGTGCTGTTTCTATCAGAGGTACATTTTTCAAAATATTATATTGTAATTGTTGTATTATTTTGTTAACTACATTTCCCAGTGAACAAGCACCAAACCAGCATGCATTGAATGGTGAGCTGTGCATTGCATGATGTGCAATTTTGTGCTGTTTCTATCAGAATAAAGCTCCATGACTGGTGCCACAAGTTGGAGCTCGTGTCGATGATTGATTGTACACAACACAAGAGTACTGTTACACCAGGCCTATTGGGCGAAAGTTAATGGTGGCCTATTGTATAGATAATATAACGAAAATTAACGAAAGTTTTAAGAGATCTGATTTTTAGTTTATAAATACTTTGCTACAATGACAGACTTAGCTACCCATATTGTTCCTTTCTGTTCGCATGTGCACTTAGTAAGTACACCATCATGCTTTCGAGATACGTGTCTTTTCAGATTCCACAATGAATATGTAGTTGTGGACACTACATGACCGCAGTCCCTCTTTTGCTCCTTGGTCCTCCTCATCTTTGTAAGTCACCTTGATTTTTCACCTGTTTGTTTTATAATTTCTTTATTAAAATATTTAGCATACTAGATGACAGTAGCTAACGCAGAAAGAAGGCCAGCTCGCTCCACGCTCCAGTCAAATTGGACACGCTCGCTCTGCTCTGCTCACCTACTCTGTGTTTTGAAACCCACCTGATGAGTATTTTTGGAACGGTGTGTTTTTTATTCCAGTGTGGTTACTTTTTCTACACAATTGATTTGATATAGCGAGGTACTACAGACAAAAACATAGACATGTCAATAGGTTATGAATGAAAGATGTTGAGAAACAGGCTTCATACAAACAGGCTGATTTTCTGCTAGATCTTGTGTCAAATGAGTGACAGACAGTTATACCAATGTTTGAGTCTGAGTGAGTGAGACACAACCCATAACAGCGCAGATTTCACCATTAATAGTAAAAAATAAAAACTAGAAAAATATTTCAGTCAGTTTTATGTCTCTCCTAACAATATCTCCTGTGAACATGATTATAGCTCCAGTTTTCCATATTCCAGCTCTTAGTTTTATTTGGTCTCATTCTTCTTTGTCTCGGTGCAAAACTCTGCAGAGAGAAGACAATGAAGGAAAGAAAGATTTAGATTTGGATCACAATGTCAATGTTGCGATGTTATTTCATCTGTAGACATTGTACCTGCAACGCCATCATAGATGAACTGTGCAGGTTGAGGGAACTTGAGGCACTCGGCTTGTTTTCTGATTGGCTCCAGCTCTGATTCATGCAGTTTGCCAGTCTTTCCTGGAAAAGGGAAAATAAAATGGCTTTTTAAACACAGCAATCGGGTAAATTCTGACAAAGATAGACACCTACAAACACCCCACTCTCACTTTACCTACACAACCACCTACTCAAAAGCACACACACACTTACCAAAGATATAGAAAGATCGGACCATTCGGATGGGCACTCCTGCTACGGTAATGGTGTTACTGAAGTGCATGACGAGACAGTCAGGGCAGGCTTGCAGGAAGTGAGCCTTGGAAATTCCATTATCCTCTATATGTAAAAAATAAAAAAAACACTAACTCTCAGCATAATTTCTATTTGATAATCTGCCATTAGTTTAGGATGAATTGAAGCAGCCTGTTAACCACTTCTGGTCTGGGATAGCTACATATTTAGCTACAGTATTTCACTAACACTTGAAAGGGAAAGGTACGGATCTGACTTACTTAACTGCTGTATGGTGTTCTCTACAATGGACATATTCATTATGGAGTAATTAACACAGGTGTCATCACTGAAAGATAAGAGGATATGTCCTATTAGATTCAGAGATTGTCTCATAACTGTCAGTGGTCCAGATGTGTTCATCAAACCTATGACAAAGCAGTAGAGTAAGGAGCCACTCACATCATGTTTCCCTGTTTGAAAAGCACACTCTTGTCGCTTGATGTTGCTCGTAGTTCCACCTTGGAGCTTTTTCCCATTTTCAGTTTTTCGGCATAACCTTCATCATCTGAAAACGCCTCGATGAGAATCCATTCACCAAAGACCTGTAGGGAAACATACATCACACTGGCATTCACTTTTTCAGTTGAGAACTTGCTACATAGACCTGACTTATTATAAGCCTGATCTAAGCACATAACGGCTCAGATTTTTACAATAACTAATACAGCATCATAACTGCCAGCTTTAAGTAAAGTGTTACCAAAGACTATATACAATATGCAAGATCAAGGTAATGGCAAGAGTCATGGGTAGTCTAGTGGTGATGCTACAGCCTCTGGCATCCATGTCTTCAGTGTCAGCATGGATATGAATCTCTCCTACTGCCCTTTGACACAACCTCTATCTTTCCCCTTCCATCCTTTCACAGTATGCATTCAATCAAATCAGAAAATATCAATTCCCACTCCTTTAAAAAAGTATAGGTCTGACACCCACCGTGTTGAGCTTGTCGGCAGGGAGTGGTTTGACCATTTTACCACAGTCCTCCTCAGTCGGTGGCTCAGTCATCGGTGACGCGGTCACCCTGCTCACTGCCAGCAGAGCCAGGAGAGCCACACCGTAGTAGTACACAACACACATGGTGGAAACTGGAACCTTATCGGAGCCACAGAACCACCCTCTAATATAGCTACAGTCTGTGGTTTGACTTTGTCCTGAGTGTGTTCCAGGGTGATCCGGGTTGCGTACGAAATAACACTATTCCCTATATAGAGCACTACCTTTGACCAGGGTAGTGCCTTTAAAGGGGAATAACGGCACATTTCTAAACGGTGTCTATGTTCCTAAACCCCTCTGACTTGTTGGACTGTCTGTCAAAGTGCGCACCTCTCACGCAGGGAGAGCGAGCTACAGTGCGTCACAGGGTTACGAGGTCCCCCACAGAACTTTGCTGAATAATGCAAATGTACGAAATATAGAAACATTCTGACACAGCAAAAACACCCCATTGTGAGACATAGCTAATACATTTTGTGATATATTTGGTCGCGGTTTCACAGTTTTAGCTTATCTGAAATCTCTGCTTATAGAGGAGACAGCAGCCAGCTCATGCAACAACACACACGAGGAGGCTCCTCATAAACACAACCCACCGGAAGGTTTCAAACTTGTCTACCTCAGACTTGAGCGCATCCCTCAACACAACACACAACTTTTACTATTGTCACAGACGCATCATCAGACCTCGGCAGTAGCCTATTTCATTTCTCTCTTTCCATGCTTTGGAAACCAAGCAGATCACGCTGTGCTCTAATGATGGCATCGTAACTAATACACTAGAATATAATTGTCGATCTGATGTTAAAAACTATGTTCACAACCTTAATCTCCTAAATGATGTCGCTGGTGTATTTTGTTTGAATTTTCGAATATATTGCGCATTAGGCTAAGGTTTTTACCTGGCGCGAGTCCACCCTGGCTCGAGTCCAATGCGCGAAGCAACACACATAACCAGCTCGAGAACTGTATACGGAAGCAAAGTTTCACCCATATTTTATAAGAAATTATAAACTCGGTGGTTCGAGCCCTGAATGCTGATTGGCTGACATCCGTGGTATATGAGACCGTATACCACGGGTATGACAACTTTATTTTTACTGTTCTAATTACGTTGGAAACCAGTCACTTGTGTCGTCCTTAGCAGTGGTATATTGGCCATATAACACACCTCCTCGGGCCTTATTGCTTAATTATAAACTGTGTGGTTTGAGCCCTGAATTCTGATTGGCTGGCAGCCGTTGTATATCAGACCGTATACCACGGTATGACATTACATTTATTTTTACTGCTCTAAATACGTTGGTAACCAGTTTATAATAGCAATAAGTCACCTTTGGGGTTTGTAGTATATGGCCAATATACCACGGCTAAGGGTTGTGTCCAGGCACTCCGCGATGTGTCATGCATAAGTTCACCCCTTAGCCATGGTATATTGGCCATATACCACACCCCTTCGTGCCATATCGCTTAAATATCCACCTACCTTCGTCATGTCAACCATCCATCCAAATCAAATCATTCCAGGTGTCAGCCTTCTGTCTTTCTAAACTTTCGCGTAGCCTATTCCCATGATATGGCTGTTGATTGCAGTTATCATTCATCAATACATGACTTTCAAGGAGTAGGGTATTTGATGCAAACGGACTATAAGAATACTTAAATATATATATATATATATATATATATATATATATATATCCTACATTATCACATTCTCTTGCTCACTCGAGAAAGAGAGTTTGGCCCTGGCTTGCAAACCAAATTTGGTAAATGATTGTCATTATTCTACCAATTTGAAAATGTAAATATAGGCTAATAATAAATGTAATAATAGCATATTTGATCTACCCCAATGAAAACTTGGACAGTGAGCATAAATCGCATTTCGATAGATGCGTGCATCAGTACCCGCAACTTAAATTCATTTACAAGAATATGTTTGCTTATAAGGGCACAAGGCGAGACCCAAATGCAGACAGATGGTTGAGCTCCGATATTTATTATAGCAAAAGGGGTAGGCAAAAGGCAAGTCGGGGACAGGCGAGAGTTCATAAACCAGGTCAGAGTCCAAACGTTGCAAGACGATAGGCAGGCTCGAGGTCAGGGGCAGGTGGAGTGGTCAGGCAGGCGGGCTCAGAGTCAGGACAGGCAAGGGTCAAACCCAGGGGGGTGAGAAAAGAGAGACTGGAAAAAGCATGCGCTGAGACACAAAAATGCTGGTTGACTTGTCAAACAAGATGAACTGGCACAGAGAGACAGGAAACACAGGGATAAATACACCAGGAATAATAAGCAACACCTGGAGGGGGTGGAGACAAGCACAAGGACAAGGTGAAACAGATCAGGGCGTGACATCGCTGTCAGCTGGCTACTGTAGCTAAGTTACAATCTAATGAAACATTTGTTACATAAATTAATATTTTAGCCCATATGTAATCCAATGAAGTGGCCGTTATGTCGCATTTACTAGTCTTTCCCTCAGATTTTAGTGTATATATTTAGCCGTAATGTCTGATTTACATTTACATTTACATTTAAGTCATTTAGCAGACGCTCTTATCCAGAGCGACTTACAAATTGGTGCATTCACCTTATGACATCCAGTGGGACAGTCACTTAACAATAGTGCATCTAAAACTTAGGGGGGGTGGGGTGAGAGGGATTACTTATCCTATCCTAGGTATTCCTTAAAGAGGTGGGGTTTCAGGTGTCTCCGGAAGGTGGTGATTGACTCCGCTGTCCTGGCGTCGTGAGGGAGTTTGTTCCACCATTGGGGGGCCAGGGCAGCGAACAGTTTTGACTGGGCTGAGCGGGAGCTGTACTTCCTCAGTGGTAGGGAGGCGAGCAGGCCAGAGGTGGATGAACGCAGTGCCCTTGTTTGGGTGTAGGGCCTGATCAGAGCCTGGAGGTACTGAGGTGCCGTTCCCCTCACAGCTCCGTAGGCAAGCACCATGGTCTTGTAGCGGATGCGAGCTTCAACTGGAAGCCAGTGGAGAGAACGGAGGAGCGGGGTGACGTGAGAGAACTTGGGAAGGTTGAACACCAGACGGGCTGCGGCATTCTGGATGAGTTGAAGGGGTTTAATGGCACAGGCAGGGAGCCCAGCCAACAGCGAGTTGCAGTAATCCAGACGGGAGATGACAAGTGCCTGGATTAGGACCTGCGCCGCTTCCTGTGTGAGGCAGGGTCGTACTCTGCGGATGTTGTAGAGCATGAACCTACAGGAACGGGCCACCGCCTTGATGTTGGTTGAGAACGACAGGGTGTTGTCCAGGATCACGCCAAGGTTCTTGGCGCTCTGGGAGGAGGACACAATGGAGTTGTCAACCGTGATGGCGAGATCATGGAACGGGCAGTCCTTCCCCGGGAGGAAGAGCAGCTCCGTCTTGCCGAGGTTCAGCTTGAGGTGGTGATCCGTCATCCACACTGATATGTCTGCCAGACATGCAGAGATGCGATTCGCCACCTGGTCATCAGAAGGGGGAAAGGAGAAGATTAATTGTGTGTCGTCTGCATAGCAATGATAAGAGAGACCATGTGAGGTTATGACAGAGCCAAGTGACTTGGTGTATAGCGAGAATAGGAGAGGGCCAAGAACAGAGCCCTGGGGGACACCAGTGGTGAGAGCGCGTGGTGAGGAGACAGATTCTCGCCACGCCACCTGGTAGGAGCGACCTGTCAGGTAGGACGCAATCCAAGCGTGGGCCGCGCCGGAGATGCCCAACTCGGAGAGGGTGGAGAGGAGGATCTGATGGTTCACAGTATCGAAGGCAGCCGATAGATCTAGAAGGATGAGAGCAGAGGAGAGAGAGTTAGCTTTAGCAGTGCGGAGCGCCTCCGTGATACAGAGGAGAGCAGTCTCAGTTGAATGACTAGTCTTGAACCTGACTGATTTGGATCAAGAAGGTCATTCAGAGAGAGATAGCGGGAGAGCTGGCCAAGGACGGCACGTTCAAGAGTTTTGGAGAGAAAAGAAAGAAGGGATACTGGTCTGTAATTGTTGACATCGGAGGGATCGAGTGTAGGTTTTTTCAGAAGGGGTGCAACTCTCGCTCTCTTGAAGACGGAAGGGACGTAGCCAGCGGTCAGGGATGAGTTGATGAGCGAGGTGAGGTAAGGGAGAAGGTCTCCGGAAATGGTCTGGAGAAGAGAGGAGGGGATAGGGTCAAGCGGGCAGGTTGTTGGGCGGCCGGCCGTCACAAGACGCGAGATTTCATCTGAGAGAGAGGGGAGAAAGAGGTCAGAGCACAGGGTAGGGCAGTGTGAGCAGAACCAGCGGTGTCGTTTGACTTAGCAAACGAGGATCGGATGTCGTCGACCTTCTTTTCAAAATGGTTGACGAAGTCATCTGCAGAGAGGGAGGAGGGGGGAGGGGGCGGAGGATTCAGGAGGGAGGAGAAGGTGGCAAAGAGCTTCCTAGGGTTAGAGGCAGATGCTTGGAATTTAGCGTGGTAGAAAGTGGCTTTAGCAGCAGAGACAGAGGAGGAAAATGTAGAGAGATGGGAGTGAAAGGATGCCAGGTCCGCAGGGAGGCGAGTTTTCCTCCATTTC
Organism: Oncorhynchus gorbuscha; assembly: GCF_021184085.1. Taxonomy (NCBI): domain Eukaryota; kingdom Metazoa; phylum Chordata; class Actinopteri; order Salmoniformes; family Salmonidae; genus Oncorhynchus; species Oncorhynchus gorbuscha. Next base: position 35,677,788 of record NC_060195.1, on the reverse strand, counting down.
CGCTCGGCTGCCCGGAGCCCTGTTCTGTGAGCTCGCAATGAGTCATCGAGCCACGGAGCGGGAGGGGAGGACCGAGCCGGCCTGGAGGATAGGGGACATAGAGAGTCAAGGGATGCAGAGAGGGAGGAGAGGAGGGTTGAGGAGGCAGAATCAGGAGATAGGTGGGAGAAGGTTTGAGCGGAGGGAAGAGATGATAGGATGGAAGAGGAGAGAGTAGCGGGGGAGAGAGAGCGAAGGTTGGGACGGCGCGATACCATCCGAGTAGGGCCAGTGTGGGAGGTGTTGGATGAGAGCGAGAGGGAAAAGGATCACACCATGCAACGAGGGATGTATACATTTTTAAACATTTCAATTTTTTGTTTTATGATTTTGTTTTCAATGAGGGATGTAGCCTACAGTCAGGGAGGGAAGATGGACAGTGTTGATGGGCAGGTGAAATTATGTCCAATAGTGTTGCAAGATAAAAGTGGATGGCAGGATTAGGTCAGCCTCTTTCCTCCTTGCTTGGCAGAGATCTCAGGTAAATGGTGAACCCACAACTCCAATGTATCACAAATGTATGTATATATATATGCCATATCTCACAATCGCTTGGACTTCAAAAATGTAGTATTTTCGCTGTGACACAGGTGGATTGGCCATCTGGAAATTCTGGCAAATGCCAGATGGGGTGGACCATTTTTACTTGGATGGGCTGGTTGAAAAATAATGAAATAGTGACATGACGTGGCCGGTGGCTGTTCAGAGTTTTGCGCAATTTCTGTGTTTTTCTAATCTATAATGAGCCTTTAGCTGATCAGTGGGCATCGGTTGGCCCCAAATGTATTTATAAAGCCCTTTTTACATCAGCAGATGTCACAAAGTGCTTATATAGAAACCCAGCTTAAAACCCCAAACAGCAAGCAATGCAGATGTAGAAGCACGGTGGCTAGGAAAAACTCCCTAGAAAGGCAGGAACCTAGGAAGAAACCTAGAGAGGAACCAGGCAATGAGGGGTGGCCCGTCCTCCTCTGGATGTGCTGGGTGCTGATTATAAGAGTACATGGCCATTAAGGCCAGATCGTTCTTCAACTTGTCCAAACGTTCATCGATGAATAATAAGAAATAATAATCACAGTGGTTGTAGAGGGTGCAACAGGTCAGCGCCTCATGAGTAAATGTCAGTTGGCTTTTCATAGTCGAGCATTCAGAGGTCGAGACAGCAGGTGTGGTAGAGAGAGAGGGAAGGAGAGCGAGAGAGGGAAGGAGAGCGAGAGAGAGGGGTTCGAAATCAGCTGATGTCACACAAACTCACATTCAAAGTCAAACATCAGCAATGCCACCCAATCCGACTCTGTCTGGGGCGGCAGGGTAGCCTAGTGGTTAGAGCATTGGACTAGTAACCAAAAGGTTGCAAGTTCAAATCCCTGAGCTGACAAGGTACAAAATCTGTTGTTCTGCCCCTGAACAGGCAGTTAACCCACTGCTCCTAGGCCGTCATTGAAAATAAGAATTTGTTCTTAACTGACTTGCCTAGTAAAATAAAGGTAAAATAAAATAAAAATTCAGTTAGACAGCCAAGATCATGGATTGTAAGAAACTGAAAGGGTGACTATAAACATTGAAAGAACACATTCTGCGTTGTCACCTCACTCAAAACTTCTGATTTTTGGGGGTGGCTAAAACCATGATTTGGTCAAACAGTAAAGTGGACTATCTTTTTGATTCCTGTAATGAAAGTGAGTGCCCTGCCCCTGTGCCTGTTTCACTGGAGCCTACTGCTGTAATAAGCAAGACACTCTTCTCTCCCCAATGTGCTCGTGAGAAGAAAAACAATTATAATATTTAAACATGCCAATTTGGGAAAAATACACCTTTCAAAGCTTCGTCCCCTTGTCCCTGTCGAAGAGAGTAGGGCAGATGATAGAGGAGCATGAGTTCTGATAGAAACTGTTTCTGAACCTGTTGGTATCTACAAGCCATCAGACTACTGACCACTTGAACTAACTCTCCACACCGTAGTTCACATGTACTCGCCCACTCACGCACGCACCCCCCCCCCCCCCCACACACACATTGTAGCTACACACACATCACAATTGCTGCTACCCCACCCTTATTTAGTATTGCTAATACAGTACGATTTAGAAACTTTGCACTCCGATCCCCCTTTCTCTAATAAGGGTGTAAATATTGGACTATAAATTGTTCCTTCCTTGTATTATACTTATGCTAAAATGTTTATTCTATTCTACTGAGCCATTTACTTTATGTTCATGTTCTTATCTTTTATTATTTCTTATTGTTGTTGCGTTGTCGAGAAGTAACCTGCAAGTAAGCACGTCGTTAGACAGTGTATACCATGTGTATCCTGTACATAAATAAAACGTGAAACTTGAGCTTTCTGTAGTTATCATTTTTATTTCTCAACTCTCAGTATTCAGCTTAATAGCAACTATTTTGAGATATGGCGCGGCATGCGTGATATATATGCGCACCGGCCATTGCGAGGGCATAGGCCTATAGGTTTCATGGGTAGGAGCCTACAACTGCCATGTTTATTTTTAGGACGTTACATTTACCCTTGGATGAATACATGGCTACTAGCAGTGGGTAGTAGATTTAGAGTTAGCGATCTAGTTCATGTTTTTCCACTTCCTCAGGTGTTTAACCCCAAATTAATTAGCCTAGTTAGTGCACATAAAGAGGTATGTAATTCATCTCTATTGAAAAAACAATCATGGTGCGGGATGGGGTGAGTTGGCGGCCACAGGAGGTTGGTGGCACCTTTAATTAAAGAGAACAGGCTCGTGGTAATGGCTGGAGCGGAATCAGTGGAATGGTATCAAATACATCAAACACATGGTTTCCATGTGTTTGATGCCATTCCATTTGCGCCGCGCCGGCCATTATTATTTTGAGCCGTTCTCCCCTCAGCAGCCTCCACTGTTGGTGGCACACGCAGTAATCTGGGCTGGTGTGGATAAAATGCCAAGGCCGAATTCTTGTCCCAGTCTGCCCCTACTGTGACAGAATGTTGATATTCTTCATAGATTTCCTTATTCCACAAAGTTCTATCTAGCGCTGTAGTGAGTGAGGGGCTGGATAACTCTGTGACATACTGTAGCTCGCGCTCTAGCTCTATCTCGCTCTCCCTGAATGAGAGAGGTATGCACTTTGACAGAAAGTCCAACAACGAGTCAGACAGGTTTGGGAACATAGACACATTTTTGAAATGTTCCGTTATTCCCCTTTAAGTTGAATAGAGTTGATCCTGGGGCTATGGATTCCACCATGGGTACCGTGACAGCGTTCAGGAACTCAGAAATGCTTTGGTAGCTTTGATAATGATGAATGCATTTTGTGTTTATTTAATCCTAGAGCAGCTGTCTTCTATGTGTTTGGTTTTTGGTAATGGACCATAGTACAAGGTTATGCATGGAAATGTAGCTTTGTGTTTGGCCTTAATGTGAATCCCATTTTCTAATGAGCAGCCTCACTGTGTACAAACTACTGTCTGTCTGTCTGTCTGTCTGTCTGTCTGTCTGTCTGTCTGTCTGTCTGTCTGTCTGTCTGTCTGTCTGTCTGTCTGTCTGTCTGTCTGTCTGTCTGTCTGTCTGTCTGTCTGTCTGTCTGTCTGTCTGTCTGTCTGTCTGGCTGGCTGGCTGGCTGGCTGTCTGTCTGGCTGGCTGGCTGGCTGGCTGGCTGGCTGGCTGGCTGGCTGGCTTGTCAGGAAGCACAAACTTTTTATTAGAGTCCAAATGATTTTATTAATGCAACCATTTCATCATCAGTAGCCATATTACTGTGAACCATGTTATATATTGAGATTCAGCAATGCGCAAGCTCTCTTTTATCTCAGCGCAAATTCTGCAGAGAGAAGAGAGGAGATGTTGGTGAAAACTTTAACAAGGTTCTAAACACACAAGGACTCAGCCAATAGAGATCTATTCTCGTCTGTTAAATTACAACATTCTAAATCAATACTAAATGTTGCCTGGTGTCCCTTTTGTTGAGTAGGGTAGGGTTGGGGTAAATAATGAATACTGTGCAGGCGGAGGATACTGGAGGCATTCTGCTGCTTTCCAAAAATGCTTCAGCTCTGACTCTGGCAGTGTCCTGGGCTTCACTGGAAAGAGGAAAATAAACTAGTTGATTCCATGACTTGATTGACTTGGGTTCCTGGTTTTCAAAAGCTTCTGGGTAAATGTTTGGGTAATATTTGGCCATTCGAGACGTCTCAATAGCACATTTACATTTACATTACATTTACATTTAAGTCATTTAGCAGACGCTCTTATCCAGAGCGACTTACAAATTGGTGCATTCACCTTATGACATCCAGTGGAACAACCACTTTACAATAGTGCATCTAAATATTTTAAGGGGGGGGGGGGTGAGAAGGATTACTTTATCCTATCTTAGGTATTCCTTAAAGAGGTGGGGTTTCAGGTGTCTCCGGAAGGTGGTGATTGACTCCGCTGTCCTGGCGTCGTGAGGGAGTTTGTTCCACCATTGGGGAGCCAGAGCAGCGAACAGTTTTGACTGAGCTGAGCGGGAACTGTACTTCCTCAGTGGTAGGGAGGCGAGCAGGCCAGAGGTGGATGAACGCAGTGCCCTTATTTGGGTGTAGGGCCTGATCAGAGCCTGGAGGTACTGAGGTGCCGTTCCCCTCACAGCTCCGTAGGCAAGCACCATGGTCTTGTAGCGGATGCGAGCTTCAACTGGAAGCCAGTGGAGAGAGCGGAGGAGCGGGGTGACGTGAGAGAACTTGGGAAGGTTGAACACTAGACGGGCTGCGGCGTTCTGGATGAGTTGTAGGGGTTTAATGGTACAGGCAGGGAGCCCAGCCAACAGCGAGTTGCAGTAATCCAGACGGGAGATGACAAGTGCCTGGATTAGGACCTGCGCCGCTTCCTGTGTGAGGCAGGGTCGTACTCTGCGGATGTTGTAGAGCATGAACCTACAGGAACGGGCCACCGCCTTGATGTTAGTTGAGAACGACAGTTTGTTGTCCAGGATCACGCCAAGGTTCTTAGCGCTCTGGGAGGAGGACACAATGGAGTTGTCAACCGTGATGGCGAGATCATGGAACGGGCAGTCCTTCCCCGGGAGGAAGAGCAGCTCCGTCTTGCCGAAGTTCAGCTTGAGGTGGTGATCCGTCATCCACACTGATATGTCTGCCAGACATGCAGAGATGCGATTCGCCACCTGGTCATCAGAAGGGGGGAAAGGAGAAGATTAATTGTGTGTCGTCTGCATAGCAATGATAGGAGAGACCATGTGAGGTTATGACAGAGCCAAGTGACTTGGTGTATAGCGAGAATAGGAGAGGGCCTAGAACAGAGCCCTGGGGACACCAGTGGTGAGAGCGCGTGGTGAGGAGACAGATTCTCGCCACGCCACCTGGTAGGAGCGACCTGTCAGGTAGGACGCAATCCAAGCGTGGGCCGCGCCGGAGATGCCCAACTCGGAGAGGGTGGAGACATGTGCTCACACACACCTACCAAAGATATAGAGAGATCAGATATGCACTCCGGCCATGGTGCTCCTGCTGTGCATGGCGAGACAGAGGATAGGTTTGCAGTAAATGTCCCGCGGAAGTCACATTATTCTCTATGTAAGAAAACACACAGCAACTCTCGGAGTAATTTAACAGCCTATTTTCTATCTGACATCTGGTATAGGATGTTGACAGAGGAGTTTTCCATCATTGTCAAAGGGAATGAGATGATCATTAGATAGCTACACTTTTTAATAGGCTTATCTGAGAGCTGTATGTCTCTTCACATAGCCACTGTGTCTAACAATACATAACACAAGGGATTGGAAACAAAGCTATAGAGAGTTACTATAAACTTACATCAGGTCTTCCTGGAGGAGACGGACTATCTTGTTGTGGGAACTGGGAAAGAATTCAATCCATGAGCTGTTGGTCTTTCTCAGTATCGCATCGAACATCTCATGGTCCAGGAAACCCTTGATGAAGACCCACTTCCCGAGGATCTGTGGTGAAATGTATTGGCCTGTCATTAAATTTCATACATTTCTATTTGTGTGGTGAGCATAGTGCCTGAGGGCAGAGGTTGTATTCTGCCTATAAACACGGGTCTATAAGTTGGAGTCAAATGCCTTTTAAACTCCTTTTAGATTCAGTTTACAAATTGGAATTCATCACTATTTCTAATATACCACAACACCACTATGGCTTAGGCCCACATTATAGATATACAGTTGAAGTTGGAAGTTAACATACACTGAGGTTGGAGTCATTAAAACTCAATTGTTTACAGACAGATTATTTCACTAATAATTCACTGTATCACAATTCCATTGGGTCAGAAGTTTACATACACTAAGTTGACTGTGCCTTTGAACAGCTTGGAAAATTCCGAAAAGGATTTCATGGCTTCAGAAGTTTCCGATAGGCTAATTGACATCATTTGAGTCAATTGGAGGTGTACCTGTGGATGTATTTTAAGACCTACCTTCAAACTCAGTGCCTCTTTGCTTGACATCATGGGAAAATCAAAAGAAATCAGCCAAGACCTCAGAAAAAAATAGGACCATGTACTATGGGACCACGCAGCCGTCATACCGCTCAGGAAGGAGACTCGTTTTGTCTCCTAGAGATGAATGCACTTTGGTGCGAAAAGTGCAAATCAATCCCAGAACAACAGCAAAGGACCTTGTGAAGATGCTGAAAATGTATCTATATCCACAGTAAAACGAGTCCTATATCGACACAACCGGAAAGGCTGCTCAGCAAGGAAGAAGCCACTGCTCAAAAACCGCCATCAAAAAGCCAGACTACGGTTTGCAACTGCACATGGGGACAAAGATCGTACTTTTTGGAGAAATGTCCTCTGGTCTGATGAAACACAAATATAACTGTTTGCCCATAACAACCATTGTTATGTTTGGAGGAAAAAGGGGGAAGCTTGCAAGCTGAAGAACACCATCCCAACTGCGAAGCATAGGGGTGGCAGCATCCTGTTGTGGGTGTGCTTTGCTGCAGGAGGGACTGGTGCACTTCACAAAATTGATGGGATCATGAGGAAGGAAAATTATGTGGATATATTGAAGCAATATCTCAAGACATCAGTCAGGTAGTTAAAGCCTGGTCACAAATTTTTAAAATTTTACCTTTATTTAACCAGGCAAGTCAGTTAAGAACATATTCTTATTTTCAATGACGGCCTGGGAACAGTGGGTTAACTGCCTGTTCAGGGGCAGAACGACAGATTTGTACCTTGTCAGCTCGGGGGTTTGAACTCGCAACGTTCCGGTTACTAGTCCAACGCTCTAACCACTAGGCTACGCTGCCGCCCCAAATGGGTCTTCCAAATGAACAATGACCCCAAGCATACTTCCCAAGTTGTGGCAAAATGGCTTAAGGACACATCTTAGGGCTAGGGGGCAGTGTTCGGAAGTTCGGAGGAATGACGTGCCCAAAGTATACTGCCTGTTACTCAGGCCCAGAAGCTAGGATATGCATATAAGCATGGGTAGCATTGGATAGAAAACACTCTGAAGTTTCTAAAACTGTTAAAATAATGTCTGTGAGTATAACAGAACTGATATGGCAGGAAAAAACCCAAAGAAAATGTTTTTTTGAAGTCACAGTCCATTTCAATGCTTGTCTATGGGATATACAAATAAACAGCTCCCAGATTGCAGTTCCTATGGCTTCCACTAGATGTCAACAGTGTTTAGAAAGGGTTTCAGGCTTGTTGGCTTGGTGTCTCTCATTAGAAATGTAGTCTTGTTGGCGCGTGAATGAGGTGCGCGCTCTTCGTTATTTATCTTCCCTATTGAACATACTATTCTCCGTCTTAAATTTCATCATTTATTTAGATATTAGAGTACCTGAGGATTAATTAGAAACATCATTTGACTTGTTTGGACAAACTTTACTGGTAACTTTTTGGATTTGTTTGTATGCATGTTGAACGAGTGGATTACTGAATCAAGCCCGCCAACTAAACTGATATTTTTGGGATATAAAGAAGGACTTTATCAAACAAAGCGACCATTTGTTGTGTAGCGGAGACCCTTGGGATTGCAAACAGAGGAAGATCTTTACAGGTAAGTGATTTATTTTATCGCTATTTATTACTTTTGTGATGCCTGTGCTGGTTAGGAAAAGTATTTTGGTGTGGGGCGCTGTCCTCAGCTAAGGACAACAAAGTCAAGGTATTGGAGTGGCCATCACAAAGCCCTGACCTCAATCCCATAGAAAATTTGTTGGCAGAACTGGAAAAGTGTGTGCGAGCAAGGAGGCCTACAAACCTGTCACAGTTACACCAGCTCTGTCAGGAGGAATGGGCCAAAATCACCCAACTTATTGTGGGAAGCTTGTGGAAGGCTACCGGAAATGTCTGACCCAGGTTTAAAAGCAATGCTACCAAATACTAATTGAGTGTATGTAAACTTCTGACCCACTGGGAATGTGATGAAAGAAATAAAAGATGAAGTAAAACATTCTCTCTACTATTATTCTGACATTTCACATTCTTAAAATAAGGTGGTGATCCTAACTGGCCTAAGACAGGGAATTTTCACTAGGATTAAATGTCAGGAATTGTGAAAAATGAGTTTAAATGTATTTGGCTGAGATGTATGTAAACTTCCGACTTCAACTGTAGGTGATGTACTAACAGTAAGCTGGTCTTCCGGAGCGAGCGGTTTGACCAGATGTCCACCATCCTCTGGGGCCTGTGCTGCTGTTCCCACAGACAACAGAACAAGGACCAGGGCCACGTAGAGGACACACATTGTGTAAATCAAGATAAACTGAGCCTGCAGAGAAGTAAGTCTTAGCAAGAAGGAAGCGTTGGTTGTCAATGAGCTGAATCACCTTCAATGTATACTGAGGGAAGACTGGTGTGTTTCAAGAGAATGTTTCTCCCCATGTTACGCAATACCGAAGTTACCCAAATCAGCCTGTGGGGCCAAGGCTCCTACTGATCCCCAAGGTCAATTTACATGTGGTTGAACTCTAGGGTGCAGTGACACCATGATTAAACCATTGGACCTCTACAACTATCAATTATTTATCGTTTGTTTGGTTTGGTCAGGGGCTCTATAGGGCAACACCCCAAGAGAAATGTTTTGACGGTGAACTATAAACCAAACATTGACTTACTCTTATTGCTTTTAGTATCAAATGTAAATTAGACATCTGCACACTGAAGACAATGTTTTATTTTATTTTGTTAGATAACATTTTCTGAAATTGGCCATAATTACACAATCATTGAGCTTTGGCTATACAACAAGGTGCAAAGGGATACATTTCACAGATAGACAGAGACGGATTCTGCTGAAATATCCAAATGTCCAGGACAAACATTCCTCCTTTAGTGTGGAGGGACTTCTTCGTTGTGTCCAAAATTCCCAACTTCCCCTAACCCGTAACCCCTATACCACAGCCCTAAGTGTAGGTATGTGGAATGGATTGTAAGGGTGAATGGAAAACTTTGTCATAGAGGAAGGTGAGAAAGGGCCTAGCACCATTGACAACGGCAGCCACAACCTCTGGCTTGCCAAGAATGGGGTGAGAGGAGGAGGCCATTGTAGTTATGGGACGTAGCCATGCGATAGAAGGGGGTGAGAGGTGGGAGGCCATCGTAGAGTATTGGGACATAGCCATGGGACAGACGGGGTAAAGAGGGGGGAGGCCATCGTAGAATATTGGGACGTAAGCCCAACATCACACGGTTATCAGTGGGAAGAGAGTCAATAGCAGGGCACTTATGAACAATGTCACACTCATGCTGCCTCCTGTTGCTCCATTCAAGCAAGAGCATGGCCAGTTCTCCAGACCCTCTCTGTCTATGTCTCTGTGTCTGTCCAGGCCCTTCCTCTGGCCTCCCCTCTCTTCTCTCCCCCTCTCGCGGAGCTCCTGCCGTCCAGTAGGGGGAGGCAGAGAGAGCGATAGGTCGTCTAGGACAGGTGCGGAGGGGTGAGGGCAGTCCAACCAATCGGTGGCCAGGGATCGGGGATATCCTGCCTCCGGGGCAGAGCGTGGGTAGGGGAACTTCCAATAGGAATCTCCTTTGAAGAGGTAGACGGAGCCTGAGGAAGTGGTATAGGAGGGGGCTTAATGTCTGTTGATATAAACAGACTCACACATGTATTGTACATTACGTGTGGTGTCTCTCACACATATAATCTTTCATAGTGTCACTCTCATAGAATCTCAGTCTGTTCTCCTCGTTCATCTCTCACTCACTTTCTCTCTCATACACTCTCTCTTTCTCCCTCTATTTCTTCCTCGCACACTCACCGTCTCTCTCAGTGGTAATCCCATTCACTCCTCCTCTGATAAGGTCAGCCCAGGTGCTACTCTCCTCTTCCTCTCCTCCTCCTGCTTCCCCCTCTCCAATCTCCCCCCACACGGGTCCTTCTTGTGGATCCCACATCAGGCCCTGCTCCACCTCTTCTTCCTCTCCTCCCCCCTTTCCTTCTGTCTCTCCCCATTTCCTCAGAGCTGAGAGGGGGCGGGGGTAGCCCTCCTGGAGAGAGAGGTCATTGAACAGCCAAAACTGGGACTCTACAAAACAAAATGGAAAGAGGCAATGAACAGTGTCCTCAAGGTTGTGTCTGGTTTATAATTGATTCACATAGACTATATGATGAGAAACTAGAATCAAGAGCATAGTTTAGTCCGTTGAACAGCACTAATTCTCCTCTGTTGTTAATTAAAGGTCCAATGCAGTGTTTTTTTTCTTCTCAATATCAAATCATTTCTGGGTAACAATTACTGTGATTGTTTTAAATTAAAATGGGATTCATAGCAAAAAGCAATTTCTCAAGCATGAATTTTGCTTCGACTGTCTGGTAGAGGGGAGGGTAAACCTGAAAATGGGGTCTTTATTGGTAGAGAGGTTTGGAACTGTCTTTCTTATTGGTCTATTAACTAATTTACCACATGAAGATGTCACCAGGCAGGCCAAAACTCCATCCCCTTAAAACAGGCAGACATTTCAGGTGTTTTTTTCAAACAGCTCTTACTATGAAAATGGTCTTATTATAGTTTTCACAATTTCACAGCATTTTCCAACATCGTAGTGTGTGGGGTGACTGGAGTCAGAGGTTACCTACCAGTGATGAATATGATGGCATGGTCTGAGTGTCTCTCCAACACAGCCTGCAGGGGGGGCAGGTTAGGGGGCAGACCCCCCCACAGCCTCCTCACCGAGGCCCCTCGGCCCGACACCAGCCCCCCAGTACTGACCCTCCAAATACTCAGCCCTGCCAGAGAGGGGGGCCGGGGGAATAGAGAGGAATAAGGCAGGATAGTCAGGGGAGTATTGGGAGAAGGACAGATACAGATAAAGAGATGTGAGGTGAAGCGAGACAGAGAGGAATTCAATACAAAGTCCTGCAGTTGTGGTTATATCCACCAGGGGGCGATCATACCCGTAGTTTAAAACCGGAGGCTAGGGGAAATAGTCCAACCAATAGGGAGACTACCTACACCACACTCACCTTTAAAGAAGAACGTCTCTCCCCTAATCTTAGCCACTGCATCAAAGCTAGTGTTGCAGCGGTCTACAGAATGGCTGAAAGAGAAGGAGAGAGCAACAGAGAGGATGAGAGGGAAGGAGAGATGCAGAGATGGAAGAGATAGTTATTGGTTGAATGGCTGCCCCTTATCCACTTTTGTTAACCTGTGAGTACCTGTGTCTGTAGTGTGTCAGTACCTGTGTCGGTGTCGGTGTCCGTGTCCGTCGCGATGCTGTAGCTGAGGTTCAGGAACCAACCGAGGAACGTTTGTGACCATGAGTTGATTTCTATTACCTGTCAAAACACCTTCCTTTCAGAACTCAGTACAACAACAGGAGGACACACACCCACATGACGTGGACAAGTGATAATAAACACAAGCACACAGACTGACCGTAGAGCATGGTGATGAGCTCCAGGTCGTTGGGGCCCAGGCGGTAGTTTAGAGGGTCTCCTACGGGGCCCTGGTAGTAAGGTCTCATCACAGAGCGCCTGGCAGACGAGTGGGACAAACCCAGGGCGTGGCCCAATTCATGCACCAGCACGGTGAACAAGTCCGTTCCCTCAGAGGCTGGGGAGGGGCGATGGAGGTGAGGAGGTGTAGAGTTTCAGTTTAGGGGAATGTTAGTAGTGTCTTGTCTGTGTACATAATATTCCAAAAATGTGTGTCAATAATATTTTCCAAATTGAACCCCTTACTATTGTAAACCTCAGGATGATTAAACAGTGGAGAGTTGACCATAAATTCTACCTAACTTACCAGAGGGCTGCACAGAACTATCACAGTAATGCAAATATTTGCTTTAAACGTTCAGATCTACAGGAAGTTCCTAGGGATAAGGGCTAGTGTTTGGTTTGGTATTGGGCTCTTGAACCCCCAGTAGCTCTCTGGGTCTTCTGGCTGTCACTCACCTGGCTGGCGGAACACCCACTCCTCCTCGGCATCTAGGTGTACACCGCCCGCTCTGGCGAGGTCAGAAGGGAAGAAGGCGTGGCCAACAGCTCCTCCTGCACCATCGAATGGGTAGCCGTCACCATGGAAACCGTGAAGGAAGTCCACCTGCAGATCCGCCCCTTCTGGGCCTCCCACCTGGCAATAGGAGAAATGGGCAGTAAGGTCAGAGGGGGAGGGTGGGGGTGGGGGGGGAGAAAGAGAGTGCAAGAGGGGTAATCTTTGAATTCAACTATCACAAAAAGGAACGTCTTGGGAAAGAGACTGACCTCGTGGAACTCCAGCGGGGTTGGCTCTGCCCACACCCTCAGGGCGTAGAACACCAGAGAGCGAATCGTCTCGCGGGAGAGGGAGGAAGAGGTGGGGTATGAACGCAACCTAGGGACATTTATTTGAGAGAAAGAAAGAGAGCGAGGTAGGGAGAGAGAGAGAGAGAGAAAATGAGAGAAGCATTACTAGGGAGGATGAGAGAGCTGTTGGGATGACAATTGAGGGATAAGTTGATGAATAAGAGGGTATGTTGGAGGGATGATGAGCAGAAGTCTAAGGAACCTCCAGTTGATGTTCCTTCTTGTCCATGTTGTCACAGCCCTCTTTCTCCTCAGGCCCTGCCCCTCCTGGAGCTGATTGGCCAGTGGTTTGGGCTCCTCCCCTTTGTCTGGCAGTGAACATCGCGGGGCTCGCATCAGAGCCAGCGTCTGCTTATCTGAGAGAGAGAGAGAAGATGGATACAATCACCATAATTTCTCCAACCCCAACCCTCTTTTTTATTTTCTCACCTGCAACTCCTGTCTCCTCTAGGCCTGCAAACCTTTGCATGGCGCTAACAGCATGAGTGACAGCTGTCCAGGCTTGTAGCTGTCCAGTGGAGGAGTCCGAGGGGGGGAGGTAGCCATACCTCGTCAGCCAATCCTGGGACAAGACACAACGTCATGAGCAGCAGAGGTGGTGGTTTTGAGTGGGTGAAGAGAAATCACCGGTTAAGAGGAAATCAGACAAGTAAAAAGCAGGGGTTGACTCGACAGCTCTTCAAAGTGTCTACATAAAGCGTCTAACTCAATAGACCAATCCTGTGAAGGTCCATGACCAGATGCACGTGAGCCCAGCTAAGCTTGCTCATCAAGGCAGCTCTAAATGAGTCAAAACCAGATCGAGGCATGTGATGTATTACCTTTGCTAGTGGATTGGTATTCCCTATTTTCTCTATTCACTTTGACTATTTTCACTAGGCCATCGTAAAATAACAACTTGCTGAAATAAATAATGAATTCTGCATGAATAATAAAAACGTCCTTGTTAAAGACCTATACGCCTCTGCATTGTCCCTCACCACCAGTCCAGTGGTCTCGTCGTCCGTGGGGGTAACAGGAGCAGAGTTTGTGGAAGCTGTTGTGTCCGTTGGGGCAACTGCTGAGCCTTGGACCCCGGCCACGGACACGGTTTGCATGCGCTCGCACACGTACAGGAGGAGAAAACTCCACGCCGCTGCCTTCATCCTGCTGGCGTTCACATATTCCAATCAAACTCGGGGAAACAAAGTTGGAGTGAACATTTATCGCCTCCGGTCAGTTCAGCCATGCAACTGGTCAAGGTCTATGAGGTGTCATCCGTCCTTTATGGTCGGGTTGACGGTGAAGAGTGAAGGTCAGCCGTGACAGGACCTCTCAGAACTTTTTGCCACTGCTCGTGAAACCAGTCAAACGCTCTGGGAATGGGAGGGAGAAACCACCAGTTTACATTGTTGGTTTTATGCTATTGTTGCCAAAGAAAACATTGACACAGTTTATGTTAAAGGCTTTAAATGACTATGAAGCTTGGCTTTGCACCATATGGCACAAATATTTAAAACATACAAGAAAAACTGCCCTGCCTACCTTCAAGCTATGCTCAAACCCTACACCCCAACCCGAGCGGTCCGTTCTACCACCTCTGGTCTCTTGGTCCTCTCACCCCTAAGGGAGAGCAGCTCCCGCTCAGGCCAGTCCAAGCTTTCCTCGATCCTGGCACCCCAATGGTGGAACCAGCTTCCCCCTGAAGCTAGGACAGCAGAGTCCCTGCCAATCTTCTGAAAACAGCGGAAACCATACCTCTTCAAAGAGTATATTTTTTGTAACAAAGCATCCTTCACTCATGCTGCAGAACGTACCCTTGTAAAACTGACTATTGTGCCAATCCTCGACTTCGGCGATGTAATTTACAAAATAGCTTCCAACACTCTACTCAGCAAATTGGATGCAGTCTATCACAGTGCCATCCGTTTTGTCACCAAAGCCCCATATACTACCCACCACTGCGACCTGTACGCTCTCGTTGGCTGGCCCTCGCTTCATATTCGTCGCCAAAACCACTGACTCCAGGTCATCTATAAGTCTTTGCTAGGTAAAGCCCCGCCTTATCTCAGCTCACTGGTCACCATAGCAGCACCCACCCATAGCACGCGCTCCAGCAGGTATATTTCACTGGTCACGCCCAAAGCCAATTCCTCCTTTGGCCGCCTTTCCTTACAGTTCTCTGCTGCCAATGACTGGAACAAATAGCAAAAATCACTGAAGCCGGAGACCCAAATCTCCCTCACTAACTTTAAACACCAGCTATCAGAGCAGCTTACCGATCACTGCACCTGTACATAGCCCATCTGTAAATAGCCCATCCAACTACCTCTTCCCCATACTGTTATTTTTTTTTGCTCCTTTGCACCCCAGTATCACTGTTGTACATTCATCTTCTACACATCTATCACTCCAGTGATTCATTGCTAAATTGTAATTATTTCGCCACTATGGCCTATTTATTGCCTTACATCTCTTATCTTACCTCATTTGCACACATTGTATATAGACTTTATTTCTCTCTTGTGTTATTGACTGTATGTTTGTTAATTCCATGTGTAACTCTGTGTTGTTGTTTGTGTCGCACTGCTTTGCTTTATCTTGGCCAGTTCGCAGTTGTAAATGAGAACTTGTTCTCAACTAGCCTACCTAGTTAAATAAAGGTGAAATATATATCTATTTAAAAAATATCTTAAATAATCGCCCTCCTTGACCCCCACTCCCCACAAAAACGATATATGTGTTGGTTCAAGATATATATACAGTATATATATCAATATACACTATATGATCAAAAGTATGTGGACCCTGCTCCTGCTCGTGGGCATTAATATGGAGTTGGTACCCCCTTTGCGGCTAAACCAGCCTCTACTCTTCTGGGAAGGCGTTCCAGTAGATGTTGGAACATTGCTGCGGGGACTCGCTTCCATTCAGCCACAAGAGCATTAGTGAGTTCAGGTACTGATGTTGGGCGAGTAGGCCTGGCTCTCAGTCATCGTTCCAATTCATCCCAAAGGTGTTCGATTGGGTTGAAGTCAGGGCTCTGTGCAGGCCAGTCAAGTTCTTCCACACCAATCTCGACAAACCATTTCTGTATGGATCTCGCTTGTGCATGGGGGCATTGTCATGCTGAAACAGAAAGGGCCTTCCCAAACTGTTACCACAAAGTTGGAAGCACAGAATTGTCTAGAATGTCATTGTATGTTGTAGTGTTAAGATGTCCCTTCACTGGAACTAAGGGGCCTAGCCCGAACCATGAAAAACAGCTCCAGACAATTATTCCTCCTCCACCAAACTTTACAGTTGGCAATCTGCATTTGGGCAGAAAGTCTTTTCCTGGCATCCGCCAAACCCAGAAGTGTCATCACTCATCACTCCAGAGAACGCGTTTTCACTGCTCCAGAATCCAATGGCGGTGAGCTTTACACCACTCCAGCCAACGCTTAGCATTGCACATGGTTTTCTTAGGTTTGTGTGTGGCTGCTCGGCCATGGTAAACACATTTTATGAAGCTCCGTTATGTGCTGACATTGCTTCCAGAGGCAGTTTGGAACTTGGTAGTGAGTGTTTTGCAACTGAGGACAGACGATTTTTACAGGTTTCAGCACTCTGCGGTTCTGTGAGCTTGTGTGGCCTACCACTTCGCAGCTGAGGAATTGTTGCTCCTAGACGTTACCACTTCACGATAACAGCACTTACAGTTGACAAGGGCAGCTCTAGCAGGGTCAAAATTTGACAAACTGACTTGTTGGAAAGGTAGCATCCTATGACAGCGCCACATTGAAAGTCACTGAGCTCTTCAGTAAGACCATTCTACTGCCAATGCATGGCAGTGTGCTTGATTTTATACACCTGTCAGCAACGGGTGTGACTGAAATAGCCGAATCCACTAATTTGAAGGGGTGTTCATATACTTTTGTATGTATAGTGTATATAATTATTTAGTTTGTGGGGCCGTTATAAATGTTTTGGTCACAGCTAGGTGGCCTACAGTGTGTATATATTGAAAAGGAGACCCTGGTCTCAATTGGGCTTCCCCGATTAAATAAAAGTGAATAAAAATATGAAATTCACAACTGGCAAGCAGATCTTTAGAAATGGTAGGATCAATTGTAAATTGGCAATTCACGTCATAAACATGTACCATGACAGTGTCATTGTCTCGTGCCCCTCCCACCAACATTGTCTCGTTGCGCTGCATTCAGAAATGTTCCTCATGTGTGCGCCCAGCTCATTTTTTAATTTACATTATTCACCAGAGGAGGGAAACATTCTGCGAATATTTTGACATTGTATTAACAAGGCGTCTCGGAGAATATTGATTGCAACATAGTAGCCAACGGGGCAGCATCTTTCCATGGGCCAGCTTGACTGTCTGATATTATTATGTTGCCTACGCAGTAATTGTACTCTGGGTGGTTATTATAAAAAAATATTTTTTAAACTAACATCCACAATCAATAACTTAGCACTATTTAATGACGTTAAGCTAGTAAGATTGATCTGTAAGAATATGTGATCGTAATTGAGCAAGATGGACAAGCAAGACTGATAGAGTGAGAGGTGGAAATGCATTATACCAGAGGCAGGTGGGCTACAGGTAGGGATTAAGGATGCAGGCAGAGGATGATGTAGAAGTAGGCCTACAACTAAATCATTATTGATTTGCATGATCTCAATTATCATTCTGTTACTGTATGACAGTGTACATGTTTTATATCCTACAATTGTTATTGTCTTTGAAGCTAAAAACAGGACATGTGTTTTGGGGAAATGCTCTATATAGCAAGTTGTTCAGTTGTGGGGGTTTTTCATACCAAACATTGCACTAGCCTACTGGGCAAATTAATCAAATATCAATTAGACCCAAAGATATCACAGCATTTTAATAGCAATAAAATAGCTTTTGGTTGCGAAAGGTCACCAAAAAGGAGGGCTCCCTCACCTCCCAATTCCCAATACAATTAACCCCTGGCTATCAGATTACAACAAGGTTTACACGGCCGAGTTCAAATGCCGACATTAAATTCAAAGCAATCGGCCTACTGCCTAAACCGCGGACTGGCAAAGCAAGCTGGCACGGTCTCTGCTTTCTAAAAGTGAGAGAAAGGGGCGCAAACTGGCAGCGACGCTCCACATGGTCCTAAATCCAGCCTTGGAATACCATAAACAGCTGTTGCGTTTTAACCCGGTTTGGAATGATTACTTTACTCTTTACATTTTTGGTATTCAGCTAGCTAGAGTATGGCGACCCAACTGACGCCTCTACTGCACACCCTCGTTTTTACTCGGCATGAAAGTGAGTAAATCTACCTCTTTCTCATTGAGACATTTGAAACAATATGTATATAATGCAGAGATACAATATTATATTCATACCTGACAATAATGATGAATGAAAATGTCTATGAAGATGGACAGGACATGTAGGCATGTTCAATAGGAGACGAACCAAGAAATATCTAATCAGGAGATTGAAGAACATTTGCATAAAGTAAATAAGGGAGGATATGGAAGGGTGTGTACAATAAGATTTCATTTCAAAGAGGGAAAGTGTGTGTGGGATAGAGGTGGGAGTAAGGGGGGCTGAGAAGGATGTGGTGGTTTAATTAAATTAGCGGGTGTCATTTAGTTAAAGAAGGGGGGGGGGGACAAAAAGGGAGGGATGGAAGGATGGATGAAAGGATAGAGGGATCATGGAGGACAGTTGTAAAGTAATGGGATTAAAGTGGAATGGGGGTTCAGTCCTTTTCTCAAGGGACAGATAGAAGGAGAAAGGGGGGGAAATAAAAGACAAGTGGTGCCCCCGTCTCCCTTTCAAGGATAAAAGGAGAGAGTAAAGGGGAGACTAGGAGAGAGAGACGCTTAAGAGAGGAGGTAGGCCGCCGGAAAAAGGAAAGAAAGAAAGAAAGAAAGAGAAAGAAAGGGAGGGAGGTGTACAGTAAGATGGGTGAAGGGTGGCATGTGGTGGTTGAGTAATGAAAGTGCCAGCGGGTGTTAATGAAGGGATTCTTTAATTATGCTGGGTTCCAAACGCGCACTCTTGACTTGGGCCCTCTATCTGGTTCAGTGCATGTTGGCGTTCTCAAGCACTCATCACGCACAAATGGTTCTAACACCCTCTGTCAGACAATATGGCAAAGAAACACATTAGCTAAAAAGCATACTGCAAATGAAAAATACATTATGTTTAATAGCTACCACAATGCATCTGTACACCAATACTGGAAAAAAGTGCAACATTCCTTTTTACTGCATATGTAACAGTATAACTTTAGACCGTCCACACACACACTCAAAAATAGTGCATACTCACACAAGTTGATTCTCATGATCGACAGTTAGGCAAAAATTGATAAAAGGTGCAGTTTATCCAATGCTTACCTTACCCTTCGTCCCTGACTTCGAACTCTCTCTCTTTCGCTCTCTCCTCTCACTCACTCTGAACAGATGTGTCCCTTTCCCAACCGCTAACCCACTCACTCCGCCTTCACTCCCTCAAACACTATACCCCCCCCCATGTTGCTGAGCTTTCACAATAGTCTCCTCAATACTACCACTAAAACAAATCTGTGTGCGCGTGTCACTCAAACCACCCATATGGCTATCAATCCTTTCCAACTCCGAATTAATTGTAATATTTATACACAGTATATATGTATATTTATACACAGTATATATCTGTACACTGTCTGTAAACTATAACACATTTTTAAAGAAAACAATTAGGCTCAGAATCGTGTTTGGCACGGCGTATAAAAATAAATTTTATGTGTAACTAAAGATTCTCTCTGTGGAATTAGTGAGAGTGAGACAGCACATATGGTGTGTTTGTTTGTGTCTCTCTGTGTGTGTGTGTGTCCACGGTTGACTGTGTGTAGTAAGGAAGTGGGGTTAGTAAGATTTTGATTAAATCCTCTTAACGAAAGGATTTAAAAAATGTAAGAAAGATTTGAACAGATCTCGCTCGCTAACTGTCTCTCTATTTCTCTCTCGCTCCCACTCTCTATCTGCAGGGGTATTATTCTATCCTACTGACCTCCTTCTGGAAATAATACTGACTAATAAAGCCAATTACCATTTTTTTTCCCAACTAGGCAAGTCAGTTAAAAACAAATTATTATTTACAATGACAGCCTACTGGGGAACAGTGGGTTAACTGCCTTGTTCAGGGGTAGGACGACAGATTTTTACATTGTCGGCTCAGGAATTTGATTCAGCAACCCTTCAGTTACTGGCCCAATGCTCTAACCTCTAGGCTATCTGCCACTCCAAACAGAGGAGACAGAGAGAGATACAGAGACAAACATAAACAGATTTGAGCGACAATGCAGGATAACTATAACACCACCTGTTGAAACTTTATATTGACAGAGAGAGAGAGAGAAAGGAGAGAGAGAGAAAGAGAGAGAGAGAGTGAACAGATGCTTTTCCAGATGCACCAGTATAGATGCACCCCTCTTTCTCCTCCTCCATTCTCTCTCTCCATCGGGGGTGAAAGGTTTGAATTGAAAAAGGACGTTAGGACTCCCTGTTTTTACAAGAAAACCTGATCCCCTGATCTGCCCCTAATCTTTAACCAGGACCTGTCAAAGCAGAGACAAAAGGGGATAAAATACCTAATGGCAATATTAGCACCACCACTTCGCTCATTTAAAGCCCTCACTCTGAACCTCAACTCATCACAACTTTGCCAACTGACCCCATTTTTCTGTGATATTTGTCTTTTTTCTAGGCTTTTTCACCCTTCCCTAGAATGCCTACCCTAATTTGGAGTAAACTTCTACTGCTACTTACAGCTATTTCACTCTATTCACATCTACGGTACCTGTACTTAAATACTTGTACATATATTCCTCATTTCCTCAAGTGCTGGATTTTCACCCACAGCAGCCAATCCACCATTCATTCTGATTTTAACTCCAAACCTCCAATGTCCACAGATTAACCCATCTTTCCCAGTATATTGCCATTTTATTTTGCAATACATCCTTGTAGCAAATATTTTATATAATAGCTTACATTGAAACAAACGGATTGATGTGTCAATTGTTGTTTTATATGTCAGTTCATAGACTCAATGCCAAGGTATTGGGACATCAAAACCCTGTTCGCAACTGTGGTTTAACACCATTGACTATATTCAAATTCCTTGAATCTGTAGTTGGCTGCCAACTAGGTGGAGAAAATAGAAAATAGTTTCCCCTGTTGTCTTGACGACGGGGCCAACCCACATGAATGTATGTGGTGGTTGGGCAGGGTCAAAGGTGATGTGCTGGAGGGGGAGATGGTTAACGCATGGAGGCTGTATTTTGTACTCCTGAAACAGGGAATGGGGAATTAGCTTGAATATGTGAATGGGCTTGTGTGTCTGGGAATCTGCGAATGCCCCAATTGTGGGGCTGAACTTGTGGTTCCCCAGGCAACTGAGGCACTTTTTTAGGAACTCTACATTGCATGGTGTCTTTGTCGTTCACTCAGCATGTGGCATACCTCACAACAGACATCTTTCAGATGTCCTGTTTTTTTTTACACTCTGCGACATTAAGGACAGTTCTTACTGGGTTAATTGTCCTGTCGCATACTCCTAGAAGGAACCCACTGGGCACAGACATCCGTTCAACGTCTATTCCACGTTGGTTCAACGTCATTGCACTGAAATGACATGGAAACCATGCTGATTCAACCAGTGTGCCCAGTGGGAAGAGTGTTCATTGCCTGATGCCAGTCTGCTCGAATGACAAGAACCGGGTTGGGAAGGTTGTTGAAATGACCAGATCGTTGAAATGACCAGATCATCAAATGACACTATATGATTCTTTTAAATTTTTCACTGTAGATAATCTTTAGTTAAACTAAAACTAATATGACAGGCATTTCAGTGCTGAAACAGACTGGCATCCTCTCTAGGACAACTGGCATTAGACTTACAGTAACTGACATCAAGTGAGGCCAACTCCATAAGGAACATCGCTTGGAGGAGAATGCAGAGCCATACTGTGACTGTAGGCCTGCTGTTAGCTGGGTATTCAAATTGAATCAAATTGTATTTGTCACATGCTCCGAATACAACAGGTACAATACATTCACCTTACCGTGAATGTAAATAGACCGGGTAGCCATTTGATTAATTGTTCAGCCGTCTTATGGCTTGGGGGTAGAAGCTGTTAAGGAGCCTTTTGAACCAAAGACTTGGCACTGCCGTACCGCTTGCTGTGCGGTAGCAGAGAGAACAGTCTATGACTAGGGTGACTGGAGTCTTTGTACATTTTTTGTAGTCCACAGTGTCCCTATTGTGCCTCTATCTTTCCCCTGTTAACTAGATGTCTAGTTAGGGAAGCATAAACCTCTGATGTTGCACAGACGACTGCTAGAGTTGAAATTCTAGAGTTGAAATGCTAGATGCTAGAGTTGAAATTCTAGAGTTGAAATGCTAGATGCTAGAGTTGAAATGCTAGAGTTGACTGCTAGATGCTCGAGTTGACTGCTAGATTCTCGAGTTGACTGCCAGATGCTCCAGTTGACTGCTAGATGCTAGAGTTGACTACTAGATGCTAGAATTGACTACTAGATGCTAGAGTTGATTGCTAGATGCTAGAGTTGAAATGCAAGAGTTGACTGCTAGATGCTAGAGTTGACTGCTAGATGCTAGAGTTGAAATGCTAGAGTTGACTGCTAGATGCTAGAGTTGATTGCTAGATGCTAGAGTTGATTGCTAGATGCTAGAGTTGAAATGCTAGAGTTGACTGCTAGATGCTAGAGTTGACTGCTAGAGTTGACTGCTAGATGCTAGAGTTGAAATGCTACAGTTGACTGCTAGATGCTAGAGTTGAAATGCTAGAGTTGACTGCTAGATGCTAGAGTTGACTACTAGATGCTAGAGTTGACTACTAGATGCTAGAGTTGACTACTAGATGCTAGAGTTGAAATGCTAGAGTTGACTGCTAGATGCTAGAGTTTAAATTCTAGAGTTGACTGCTAGATGCTAGAGTTGACTGCTGTGTGTGTGTGTGTTAAAAACTCCAACCACCCAAGCCATAGACCGTTCTCTCTGCACGACAAGAGGTACTAGTGCATCAAGTCTGACACCAACAGGCTCCTGAACAGCTTCTATCCCCAAGCCATAATACTGCTTAATAGCTAACAAAATGGCTACAAGGACTATCTGAGGTGACCTTTGCATTTTATTCTTATTTCTGCACTTCCTCAATGAACACTCACAGGACCCTACACACTATGCACACTGATACTCCAACACACACACACACACACACACATTTTCTCACTCACACATAATATGCACATACATTTATACTGACTCTACACACCCGTACACCCACTCACAAACAATCATCATTCAAGCTGCTGCTACTCTGTTTATCATATATCCTGATGCCTAGTCACCTTACCCTATACATATCTATCTCTATCGATCCAGTATCCCTGCAAATTGTAAATATAGTAGGGGAGAGCAAGGTAAGTTGTCACACGGGTAAGTTGTCAAACTGTTCATACCTCCAACACTAGAGGCGCTATCTCAAAAATCAAATAGCTAATTTGTGCGACTGCATGTTCTATGTTTAACTTCCTGTTCACGTGTGGTCAAGGTCACTCTAATCTGAGGTGAGCACAAGTTTCTTTTTCCCCCTTCAAAAGTAAAAAAATGGCACTTTACATTTTATTCAATAAAACTTTGTTAGGTATGAATGTTCAAAATTATAATCTTGCACTGAGTAGAGGAGACAATAACGTGTCTTTTGATACTTTAGCTGCAGTCCTATGTTGAGCTAACCTTGAGATTTAGCCAACATTAGCACACATGTCAGTTTGGGGCAAGTTGTCTCAATGACCTTGGGGCAAGTCTTCACATGTGACAACTTGCCCCAGTATACATAGACACATAGAACATGCTCCAAAAATTGTGATATCAGCTCTGATAATAGTATTAAATGTTACTGTAAATTGATTATTATATATTCGTATAGTTTAGAGCAGCAGACGTATCCCTGGACTACACAAGACAGGCTCTGGCGTGTGTGTCTACTAACACACTACATGCCTACTGTATGAGACAGTATACACACACACACACACACACACACACACACACACACACACACACACACACACACACACACACACACACACACACACACACACACACACACACACACACACACACACACACACACACACACACACACACACACACACACACACACTACTTCATACAGTGTCATGAATTTAGTGTGGTGTTATGAAGTGAATTGTGGCAACAAGGATAGTAGACAGGAAGGTGGGCGTAGTAAGCCTGTAATGCATATGTAATTGCAATGAGGAAATGTGTTTTGGAAGGAAGGAAGGATAGAAGGGAAGGAAGGAAGGGAAGGAAGGAAGGAAAGATGTGTAGAAATTATAAAAGAAAGACAGAGAATGGCAGCACACCACCTGGCATAATGTTAAAGGCAGTGAGGCAGGTGAAGTTGCAGAACAATCAATCAGGAGTACAGTGAAGGATTTTGACATAAATTACCGTACTCTGACTCGGTATTGTCAAAAGGTTGCCAGAGAGGAAGATGAAAGTCAGACAGCCATGCCAACAACAGTGGTTGGCTATACAAAGCCACGGCAGGTTTTTTCACCTGATTTGGAGATGCAGCTTGTTCAGTATGTTACTAGGTCAGCTGACATTTATTTTGGTATGTCGCCAAGTGAGGTCAGAACTCTTGCCTACCTGTTTGCTTTGGCACACCAGCTTAAGTTCACTGCAATGTGGGCAGAAAAAGAAAAGGCCAGCTCGGAGTGGTTTACAGGATTCTTAAAGTGGCACCCAACGATGTCACTGAGAAAGCCAGAGGCAACTAGCCTTGCCAGGGCAAGTCGCTTCAACAGAGAAAATGTTAACTCTTTCCTTCGACAATGTAGCAGAAGTGCTACAGAGATATCAATTTGGACCAGGAGACATATGGAATGTCGATGAAACTGGGTGACCATAAACCTGACAAAGTGGTGGGCAGACGTGGATTCAAACAAGTAGGGTCACTGACATCCGCTGAAAGGGGAACCCTTGTCACACTGGCCTGTGCTTTCTCAGCTACAGGGAATAGTATACCTCCATATTTTATATTCCCCCGTGTCAACTTCCTCAATCATTTCCTGATCAATGGGCCACCTGGCAGCAAACGAAGGGCAAATCCCTCTGGGTGGATGAAAGATGAGCACTTTGTTGACTTCCTGAAACATTCTGTCGAGCATACAAAGTGTTTACTCCTTTTGGACAACCAAGACTCCCTTCTGTCCTTTGATGGACTCAAATATGCCAAAGAAAATGGCATAATTATGCTGTCATTATGCTGCCATCCCATTGCTCTGATCGGCTTCATCCCTTAGACAGGTCTGTCTACGGGCCGCTAAAGAGGCACATCAACACCGCGTGTGATGCCTGGATGAGAAACAATCCCGGGAGGACAATGTCAATTTATGACATTCCTGGGATTGTGACAATCGCCTATCCTCTGGCTGCAACCCCCTTGAACATTCAGTCTGGCTTTAGGGTGGCTGGGGTACAACCTTACAACAGGGATGTATTTCTGGAAACCGAGTTTGCGCCATCCTACGTTACAGATCGCCCCATTTAGAACCCAACCCTACCAGGCCCCAGCACCAATCCTGCCCTGCCCTGCCCTGCCAGGCCCCAGAACCAACCCTGCCCTGCCAGGCCCCAGCAACATTCCAGTCCTGCCAGGCCCCAGCACTATTCCAGCCCTACCAGGCCCCAGCACCAACCACCAGGCCCCAGCATCATTTCAGCCCTGCCAGGCCGCAGCACAAACCTGCCAGGCCTCAGCACCATTCCAGCCCTGCCTAGCATGAGCTCAGACACAGACCTGCCCAGTTCTTATGCTAGCACCAGCTCACCCTTGCCCAACAGCTGACAACACACTACCAACTCCAGAGGACATCCGGCCAAATCCAAAAGCTGGCCCCCGGAAACCAGCTTGCAAAGGAAGAAAACGGCGCCAAACAATTCTGACACACCAGTGAAGCAGGCACTAGAAAGGGAAAAGAATAAGGCACAATCTAGCAAAAAGCTGTTTCCAAAGAAAGGGAAGCAAGGGGGGAGTCAAAGTCTGGATCTGCAAAGAACAAGAAGGCAGCTAAAAAAAGAGAAATGGTAGAAGAGTCATCATCAGATGAAGAGGATTGCTTCGGCCTCGTCTGTGTGAAGCCATTTTCAAATCCTTCCAAAGGAGACTTGAGTGAAGTGCGTGAGAGGCAACAAATGGGCCCATGATGCTTGCACCTCAGGCCAGGCAATTTATGTGTGCCAGAACTGTGACTCTGAAGATGAGTCTGATTAGTCAGATACGGATGTAAGTCGTATAGGCTGTTACAAAACTGTGTGTTAGTGTGTTTAAACACCACATCTGTTTTGTTAAGACTTTAAACACTTAAGCAAGTTATCTGCAGCATTACATTACATTCCGATTCCAACAATAACCGTGGATCTATGTGCACGCCAGAGAATGTTCGGTCTACAACTCCGGTGCTGAAATAAGATATGAAGATGTAATGAATACAACAT
The DNA here is from genome assembly GCF_021184085.1 of Oncorhynchus gorbuscha. NCBI lineage: Eukaryota > Metazoa > Chordata > Actinopteri > Salmoniformes > Salmonidae > Oncorhynchus > Oncorhynchus gorbuscha. The sequence continues at coordinate 35,651,429 of NC_060195.1, read as the reverse complement.
ATGTGCCCAATACTTCATTCTTTCATTTGGTATGACATTACAATTCCGGTGCTGAAATAAGATATGAAGATGTAATGAATACAACATATGTGCCCAAGACTTCATTCTTTCATTTGGTATGACATTTATACCATTGGGATGTATTGTGCCCAGTAAATGTTAGACAGCGTGAAAAGTGTGACATCATACCTCACTCTCCCCTACTGGAACTGACCCTGTATATCAAATGAAATGAAATGAAATCAAATTGTATTTGTCACATGCGCCGAATACAACACCTTACAGTGAAATGCTTACTCATGAGCCCCTAACCGACAGTGCAGTTTCAAAAAATATGGATAAGAATAAGAGGGGGGGGGGGGGTGCAAATAGGCTGGGTAAAAGCCTCTTGGACTTAGACTTGGCACTCCGGTACAAGCGGTAGCTGAGAGAACAGTCTATGACTAGTGTGGCTGGAGTCTTTGACAATTTTTAGGGCCTTCCTCTGACACCGCCTGGTATAGAGGTCCTGGATGGCAGGAAGCTTGGCCCCAGTGATGTACTGGGCTGTTCGCACTACCCTCTGTAGTGCCTTGCGGTCGGAGGCCGAGCAGTTGCCATACCAGGCAGTGATGCAACCAGTCAGGATGCTCTCGATGGTGCAGCTGTAGAACCTTTTGAGGATCTGAGGACCCATGCCCAATCTTTTCAGTCTCCTGAGGGGGAATAGGTTTTGTCGTTTCCGCTTCACGACTGTCATGGTGTGCTTGGACTATGTTAGTTTGTTGGTGATGTGGACACCAGGGAACTTGAAGCTCTCAACCTGCTCCACTGCAGCCCCGTTGATGAGAATGGGGCCTATTTTTCCTGTAGTCCACAATCATCTCCTTTGTCTTGATCACGTTGAGGGAGAGGTTGTTGTCCTGGCACCACACGGCTAGGTCTCGGACCTCTTCCCAATAAGCTGTATATAGTGTGCTTACTTACTTAATCGTGTTCTTCTCATTTCTTAATTTGATATCTCCTGTGTTTTATACCTTGTTATTTTTACTTCTACATTGTTATTGATTACTCTATTGTTTGGTTAGATCTTGCAAGAAAGACATTTCACTGTACTTGTGCATGTGACATTAAAACTTGAAATGTGTGTGTGTGTGTGTGTTAGGCTAAAATGGGGTATACTATTACCGACAAACTACAAGCGTAACCTAACCACTAGCAGGCATGTTCATGCCTTCAGAGAGACATTATAAACAATCAAATATATCAAGTTTCACATCAAAGCATCCTCAGTGAGCACTGCAGAAAGCTGCCTATTCAGCGTCAGAATGTCTGTTGACATTTATTCACAAATCCTCTTTCACTTAATAAATTAATTATGTTATTACGCTAAGTTAATGCCATTTATGTTTTTTCTTGTCTTGACTTGGGTCACTGAGAACATAGATTACAAAATAATACAGCGAAATGATTCTACAAAATCCCCCAAATTAATGCATCAACAAATTGGGGGCATGGTGGTCATCAAATCATAAAAACTAAAGCTCTTCTTATTCTCTGCATATTCTTATTTTCTACATATTTTTATTTTTGTTGATGAGATAGGCATTGTTATTTGATTGTAAAATAGTTGCCAGAAAACCGATCTTGATCAAAAGGAGTGGAGATGCCGGGGATTGAACCCGGGGCCTCATACATGCAAAGCATGCGCTCTACCACTGAGCTACATCCCCTACTGAGACCAACATATGAATTCACCCTATACATACTGAGATATCAAATTTGGTCAAAAATAAAGTTGATCGTGTAGGAGTGTGAAACTACTTGCAACTTTCTGTTGTGCGGAACCTTTGTTCATTCCATGTCTTGCTGCTAAACACGATTATTACACTGTATCTGGCATGTACATCTCACGGCGCTCTGTTAAATGTAAATCTACTACCAATGTAAATCTACTACCACCATGCGGTACGTGGAGGTATTTCCTCGGATTCTCGGCTTCCGGTCTTTGAGGAAGCGTTAGCATAGTCGTCTCGTCTCTGGCATTAGATGCAACACCATGGCCGACAAAGCACAGATACAAGAGGCGATTAAAACACAAGGAGAAGTCGTGCGGAAACTAAAGGCAGAAAAAGCAAGCAAAGAACAGGTCAGTATTCAACGCCTAGCACGACGATGTTCCAAAATGTTGTACGTACAGCGGGACTGTGATGGGATGAACAAAGACGCGTGCTACATATGTCATAAACGAAGCTAGTGTTAGCTGGCTACTCATGCCAAAATACGGGCCTTGCCGGTTCAGTCTGTTAACTATCTAGTCAGTTCAATTAGAAGTGGAATTTAATGGCTATTACAAAGTAAAGCATGAATGCTATTTTTCTTCTGCACGTAAGTTAATAATAGTGCTTCAAATTATACAGCTAGTTATCAATCCAAACTGATGCAATCCCCTTAGGATAGTTGTCATGTGCATGGGCTGGTCATTCATTGTGTAAATTCATGGTTCCTTTTAATGGCTGAATGTTGAGCTTCTCCGACCGTCTCTCCCCACCTTTAACTAACTACACAGGTGAGGATAGAGATGATCTGTATGCGTTTTCATTTACTTGGTTGGTTTGATTCTTGGCTGTGACAGGTTGGTTTGATTGACCCCTGCCTCATGTTTTGTCCTCCATGTTGTGATGATGCGTCATGCCCGACCGTCTCCCTAGTGATAGGGTTGCTCACCACTTTTCTCCTGTTCTTCCTGCTCGATGCCAACAACCCTGCTGGGGTCATACCTTCATCTCCGTCCGTCATCTACTTCCTCACACGTCACCATTTGGAATCCAAACACTCCCGACTGGATATTCCTTGATAACACTGCGTTTGGATTGGATAACCCTGCCGTCACCTGGCATTCACGGACTGTGGTTATTGGACAACATGGCTTGGTGGACTTTGCCATTGGACTGTATTGCTGCTCTGATGCTGCACTCCTGAACGGCCATATTGGTTGTTTTTGTTTTTTGTTTGATTTTGTTTTGCTTTCCCCTGCTGGTATGATTAACCTGGGTATGGCGTCCCTGCGTCTTTATGCGGGGTTGGTGGGCTGTCGGTCTGGATTTTGTGCCCGCTCTCTACGCACCCTCTCTGGGATGACGGTGTCTCAGGTAGGACCCTGACTCTGGGGTGGGGGAGGATCTGTTCCAAGGTTCTGAGGAACATTGAACTGTGTTTGTGTCTTTCTTTCCTAGATTGATGAGGAAGTGGCCAAACTGCTAGAGCTGAAGGTTCAGCTTGGAGGAGATGAAGGCAGACACCAATTCACGCTCAAGACCGCAAAGGTAAATACTGCCACCATGGAGAGTGCACCTCACAGGCAGCGGGTGATCATGAAGAGAACTTGCTGCATAATATGTTTACTTCTAGTCTTTTATTGAAAATCCAAATTAGCAGGTGATGTCTTGTTTATGCACTCCTTCTCTCCCTCAACCTCTCTCAGGGAACCAGGGACTATAACCCTAAGCAGATGGCCATCAGAGAGAAAGTCTTCAACACCATCATCGGCTGTTTTAAACGCCACGGAGCCGAGAACATCGACACACCCGTCTTTGAGCTGAAGGTGTGTGGGAGGCACAGAGAGAGAGAGAGAGAGAGAGAGAGACACACACACTGTTGACAATGAATAGAATGTTGTAAACTAGCCGGTGGATTTGTAATAAATCGGGATTTTGTGCTTATGTTGACAATTTGTAGGAAACGTTGACAGGAAAGTATGGCGAAGATTCTAAGCTCATCTACGACCTGAAGGACCAAGGAGGAGAGCTGCTGTCCCTTAGATACGATCTCACTGTATCCTTGTATTAGTCCTGATGCGTACATTGCTAAGTGGGCTAGCCTGCAAGCTGGTCAGGTAATTCCCTGTGTTTTTCATGGTCATGCCTCGAAAGCAAACCAACTGGTGGATTTTAACAAGGTTAGGAGCCAATCGGGTGTTTACTAGTCCTTGACCCCACCCCGTCCCAGGTGCCTTTCGCCCGTTACCTGGCCATGAACAAGGTCACCAACATCAAGCGCTACCACATTGCCAAGGTCTATCGCCGTGACAACCCCGCCATGACCCGCGGCCGCTACAGGGAGTTCTATCAGTGTGTAAGCGTCAGAGCGAACCCTGGTTTGACCGTTCATATCAGCCATAACACTGGAATCATTTTTGCTTTCTGCTACATCCAGATGTTTGTGGATACGCATGACCCATTTTCTTGCTAAGTGTGTGTTTCTCCGCCTCCCAGGATTTTGACATTGCAGGCCAGTACGACCCCATGATCCCAGACGCTGAGTGCCTGAAGATTGTCCACGAGATCCTGAGTGAGCTGGAGCTGGGTGACTTCCGCATCAAGGTAGGTCAGAGACACACAGCACCCGTGGTAAAACATCCTGTGACGCGATATGAGGCAAGGAATACATGGAAGGTCTGTATGTATGGCCAGACTCGTCCTAACTCCCCTCCCCCGCCGTAATATCCTCTCTGTGCAGGTGAACGACAGACGTATTCTAGATGGGATGTTTGCAGTGTGTGGAGTTCCGGATGACAAGTTCCGCACCATCTGCTCCACAGTGGACAAACTGGACAAGGTAAACCCACTGCACCCAAACCTTATGTGGTTAAGGAAATGGAATGCTAAACTTTAAACATGAACAATGGTTTAATATGCAAACCAAGTAAATAAAGGATTTTTTTCTCTCCACCTTTTCTATGCTGCTCCCTGCTTTTCTCTCCCACCTTTGTGTTCTCTCTTCACCCCACACCCCAGATGTCTTGGGAGGATGTGAGGAGTGAAATGGTGAAGGAGAAGGGTCTGTCTGAGGAAGCAGCCGATCAGATCGGACAGTATGTCAGCTTGCAGGGTGAGGACAGGTCACACACACAGAGACTGACCTTTGACCTTTCCCCTGGTCTGACCCTGTTTGTGATTGGTGTGTGTTCCAGGGGGGATGGACCTAGCTGAGCGCCTGCTGCAGGATGCTAAGATGTCACAGAGCAAGCAGGCGTGTGCCGGCCTCACAGACATGAAGCAGCTCTTCAGCTACCTGCAGCTCTTCCAGGTTACAGACAAGGTGAGCGGTCAGAGGTGAAAGGTGAGGGGTCAGAGGTGACAGGTTATCTGGTGACCAAGGTGATATGACAGGTAATGCGTCTATAGAAATCTGTCCATCAACAGCCTACTCCGTAGAGGCATTTAGTTCTCAATGGACAGTAATTGTTTTATTGGGGGTTAGATAGATAATGTCATGATATGATCAGCTGAAATAAGTCTGAGGATGCAGTCCTTTTTTCCAAATCCCTCGCCTCGTGTTCCTTCCTACTGTCTCCTTTTAATCTGTCCTTTCCCTCCCTTTTCTCTTCCCCCTCTCCCAGGTGGTGTTTGACCTGAGTCTGGCCCGTGGGTTGGACTACTACACAGGTGTGATTTATGAGGCCATTCTGACCCAGACCGGCCCGGTCCCAGTGGCGGCAGCCCAGAACGGGGCGGGCGAGAAGGCTGAGGAAGGTGTGAGCGTGGGTAGCGTGGCGGGCGGTGGGCGCTACGACGGCCTGGTGGGCATGTTCGACCCCAAGGGCAGGAAGGTGCCGTGTGTGGGGGTCAGCATCGGCATCGAGAGGGTCTTCTCCATCATGGAGCAGAAGGCTGAGGTAAGGAAGGGGGATGGGGTATTGTCAACGGCCAGCTCTCCCCACAGGCTGGTCTGTTCATGAATGTGTCAGAGAGAAACTCTGTGTGGCTGACTGGTGTGTTGGGGTCTGGCTCCCCCAGGCATCGGCGGAGAAGGTGCGAACCACAGAGACTCAAGTCATGGTGGCCTCGGCACAGAAAAACCTTCTGGAGGAGAGACTCCGACTGACCGCTGAACTGTGGAACGCTGGGATCAAGGTGTGTGTGTGTGTGTTCGATTTCAGATGGTGCGTGTGTAGAGTTGATTTCCACTGGTGAAACGGCTGAGTGTGAGCTGTGGCTATTCATAAGAGGAACCTTTATATAACTGTGTTTGTTGTCAGGCAGAGGTGATGTATAAGAAGAACCCCAAGCTGCTGAGCCAGCTGCAGCACTGTGAGGACTCTGGGATCCCCCTGGTGGCGATCCTGGGGGAGCAGGAGCTCAAGGACGGGGTGGTGAAGCTCCGAACGGTCCACAGCCGAGAGGAGGTGAGATTCTCATACACACACAGCATCTCTGTCAGTTAAACACACACACACTCTTGAATAAAACACCACGTTTTTGTTTTTTTCTCAGATTGACGTGTCCAGAGCCAAACTAGTGGAGGAGATCAAGAGAAGGACCTCGGACGACTAAGTCGTGGTTTTGCCTGACAACACCCCGCCTCATCATCCGATTGGCTCAAGAAGTTGTTTACCACAGGTCTCATCGCTGACCACACAAAGCCCTCAACATGCCCACCAAGATATCACGTCTCAACTGCAGAAGATTTCCCAATAGTTTCATTTGTCCAGGCTTTGCATATTAGTGGTCTCAAAAGGCAGTGGTTTCATGCCGACTACCCAGACACCTGCGTACCCTCAAGGACGAGGAGCTTTGATAATGTACATAAGACAATAGTATGACATGGGTAACATTTCAATAGTCACTGTATTAGTCTTAGCCCTAAAGGTTAATCTGCCTATATAGGAAACATTAAAATGCCTGTCTTATCAGCATACCAATAAAGGGATATATACCTCCACCTTAAGAGATTGATTTACAACCGGTGTATTCAACAGCAGGTTACAATTGAATGTGGTCTGTCGTGTTTTAGAAAACCTACTTGAATAACTAAAACGAGAAACTGTCAAATTACAATAGTAAAACCATTGGCCTGCAATAAATGCTACACGGTCCACGAGTGTTGGATATTTCCAAAACAATATAGGACATGTACCCCTTGTGAATTCTTCCTGTGTTTTATACTAAAAGGGAATGCTGTTAAGTGGTTTGCAGCATCCTGAAAAGATGCCGTATGTAAATGTAAATGCTTACTAAATGTACATTTGTTCAGCTGAACTATCGAGCTGTTGAGTGTTCATTGTTGACGGATGTAACCCTAGTCTGTTGCTGCCTCCAGGATGCTCCCAACCACCACCAGCATTCCCTAATACTACAAGGGTTACACCCAGTCCTTGTGAAAAGACCTCAAATGTACATTTATGGAATCCATGTGGGATATTTCAGATGTATAATTACCTACCACCCTGAACTCCATATTAGACAGCCAAACTGACATTTATTACAAATATTTTTATTCAAATTTAGAAAACAGGCAAAAGTAAAATCACGCATCTACTCACGATTTACTACATTTAAAAGAGTGCAAGACAAGTATTTTCACAATTAAAACAAAACAGTACAGTAGCCACTCTGTCCCTCACAGGGGTGTGTCCAGCCCCGGTAGCTGAAGCACAGGAACCCGTCAGGTTCCATGTGGCGGTACTGCAGGTCGTTGAGGAGCTTACCCTGCCCGTACACCTCACACACACCCTGGAGCAGAGCTGCTGCGTACACAGGAGGCACCTTAGACATCCTCCTGGGGGAAACAGGAGCTGTGTGCACCATGGGAGCGCCCCCACCCCCAGCAGAACGCAGGGGAGATCGGGGGCTGTCGAGGAAGCGGCAGGGAGAGGGGGGGGGGTCTGGAAGGCTTGTCGTGCTTGGGCCTGCCACTTCACAATGATGGCCAGTCTGAAGCACTTCTTAACGGCTGCAGAAATACGGAGGGTACGGGATGATTGACGGAGAGATGCCAGCATTTCAAATGTAAACGAGATGATAACAGAAAGCGGTGTATACTCTGATCATTGGAGATTGGTTCTAAAAATCATGGTTCTAGTTCAATTTAAGAGTTTTGAACGAAGAGCGGTTTGGGAGCCTAATGGGCCTGCCGGCTCACCGAGAAAAAAAAAACAATGTCATCACTATTTGATGAGACATGTGCGTCTTGCAATAGACTAGCCAAAACACCAGCCAATTAGCTGCTTTTGGAAACAGGCCTCGGAGAAAAAAAAGTTTCTAACATTTTGCGCCCTTCATAATATAAACAGAGACACTTTAGGTGACATAAGTAAGTTAAGGATGTTGAAGTGTATGTGCACTTGTTATCGGTGGAAAAAAAAACTGTCACGCGCAAAAGGCATTGCACACCATTGTCCAGTGTGCGTGCATCATATTACGCGAATGCCAGCAAAACCAGTGAACTGCATCAGAAACACGTGGATGTTATGTCAAACGACAATGCTTAAAAACAATAACGGTATAAGTAATTTTAGTTTACCTGGCTTGAGCGGTCCTCCATCATCCCAACTCTCGAAAAAGTACCGTTAGCCTTCAATTGCAGATTCCCATTTCCTATTGATTAGTGAAGTACAACAGAGATATACCGTGCCATCAGGTAAAAAGCGATTACATCGCTGATGTTGTCGGGGGAGGGGGCAAAAGGTTGTAAAGTTGCTCACGTTTGAAGGCCAGGGCGACTGACAATACATTTGTAGTGTCGGAAAGGACATTTGCAGCAAGACAAATGTTGAAAATCTTCCGGAGAAGAAACCTCAAGTATTTTAACTGCACCGGGTCCCAGAGAGGCAGTCCTATGTGAATTTCTAACAGGTGTATCCTTCAGCCTGCGTTATTTCAGAGCTGTATCATTTTAATCTTTGAATGAAAAAATTTATAAAGGGAAACAGGATTCTACAAGGATGACGGTGGTCCCCTATTTGGAGGGATGCAACTACACTTTTCTCTCACAAGATGTCAGCATCTCACCAGGTCTGTTGTAAGTAGGCTTCTAGTCATCATCATCAAACTCTCAATAGGATCTTGAGCTTCTCAGCACATCCTCAAACACATAGTCTGTGCGCTGCCAGTGTTTCTGGGTTGTGTGTAACAGTATTGTATCCATCCCTCAACCAGGGCTGAAACCAGGGACCCTCTACACAAATCGACAACAGTCACCCATGAAGCATTGGTACCTATCGCTCCACAGAAGTCATGGTCTTTGCAAAGCAAGGGGAACAATTACTCCAAGGTCTCAGAGCAAGTGACACTAACTAGCTAGCCATTTCACACCGGTTACACTCACCACCCCCCTTTGACCATCTCTATAGCAACCCCAGCTGCTGGGCAGAGCCCAACTGAGTGAACCAGGTCACGGCACCAATATAACAGCATTGCTTCCGTCCCTCGACCCAGGGTCCCTCCGCACACACCGCCCCTGCAGAGCAAGGGAAACAACTACTCCAAGGTCTCAGAGCGAGTGACGCTAACTAGCTAGCTATTTCACACCAGTTGCATGTGCGCAATGGTGTTTCCCCCCCCCCCCCCCACAGTTGTGTTAGTACTCACCTGTATGGCATGTAATGGGGTTACCTGAAGTGAGGGTGTATGGGATTTTGTAGTGTATATGCTGGTGGATGTGGTTTGATGGGGACACAGGGTTCGAATTGCTTGACTGTTTGGTGATGGTTTTGCTTTGTAGTGTGACGTAGCCAGGCATCACTACAGATGTCTCTGTGTCTGAGTCTGTCATTAAAGGAGTGTGTCATTCCCACTGCTAGCCATTCTCCCTCACATCTGCATATCAAGGTCTGCTATCTCTCTCTCTCTGTGTGTGTAACACATACATCCTGTAAAACATGTTTTAAAGACCAACCGTGTGTGAGGGTGGTTGGGTCGGTGGGTGGTCTGTGTTGTGGTGCTGGTGTGTGTGTGTTACCGTTGGTAATTAGATGTGTTCATTTGAGTCTGAGGGGAATAAGAATTGGCTTTGAACTTGCTTGCTCTGTGATCCACTGTGTGATAGCAGGGGCTGTCTGTCTGGGTCCAAAACAACACAGTGGGGGTGGTGGATAAACCGTGGTTGGAGAATTGACTACTGTGGAGTAGTTTGGCCATGTCTTTGCAGGGGTGCACTGCACCTTCGGATGACTTTTATGGATTTCTGATAATGGCTTTCGGAGCAGCTTGTTAATTTCCCTCTGCCCCAAGGAGAGATGGAAAGTTGGAGAGAAAGAGAGGGACACACTGTTTCCTCTTAGACTGTTCCCAGTAGAGTGCTTTATCTGAAGTGTCTCTATGAAACAAAGTGAATTACTGTATCTAGACTGGCCAGATAAGAGCCCTGCTTCAAGCTAATGAGATTTACATCAAGGTCCTGAACATTTTTATTGACCATGGCTTCTGGACTTGATGCTGAGGTGGATATAGATGAATGGGTTTCCCCCCGTGTGCTTGTTTGAAGGTTTCCTCCCCTTCTCTCTACACCATCCTGTGCGTGTCTGTGTGCCTTTCCATGATTGGGTGAGTGACTGTGCAATATAAAGTGTTGACGTGTGCGGTAAACGAACACACACCCCCATTACACACAACAGCACAGGGCCACTGAGTGGTTACACGGCACTGTGTCACGCGTAAATGTGTTTATTAGTCTACACAAAACCAACTAGATTATTTAGTGCTGCAAGTTGTTACATCATTGGAGGCATAACTGCTGCCTGCCATATTGGCCCTGGTTAGGAGACAGATACGGTACATGACAGTAGCAGGGAGCCACAGGGGACAGTCTTCCCATTGAAAATCCGTTTTATTACTGTGAAGTTGTGAGCAACTGTGTTGGTGAAGAAATATAATGTCTTCGTAATTGAAAAAGTATTTCAAACTGAGTTGGCTTCTGCTATTTTATGCTGCTGCCTTTGGGTAATTTTCAGCTTTTGTATCTCTTAATTTTAAAAACTACGAGGCACATTTGAAGTAGAGGTGAAAGTTCCAGAATATCTACTCCTGTCAGAGTCAAATTAGTCTCTGAGACTGTGTCACTCTGTTGCTAAGAAGTGTCAGCTGCATAGCGACAGCAGATTCTGAGCCGTAGGGCCTTGGGATGCTCTCTCTCTCACACAACACACACACACACACACACACACACACACACACACACACACACACACACACACACACACACACACACACACACACACACACACACACACACACACACACACACACACACACACACACACACACACACACACACACACACACACACACACACACACAGCTGTGTCCCCGCCTCTCTCACCTAAACATCAGGGACAGGGAGTGATCTCTTTCCCCAGTCTAACCTGAGGGCGTGCCCTGGGCAGCGTCAATCTGTTTCCTTTCACCCTGCATCTGCCGTTACACAACTCCCAACAAGTCTTAAAGACTTTGAAACAGACTTTAATAATCTGAGTGTGTGAGTTTTGACATCAGCATCGTACACTGTGTAGAAAACTTTAGCAACACCTACTCTTTCCATGACATAAACTGCCCAGGTGAATCCAGCTGAAAGCTATGATCCCTTATTGAGGTCACTTGTTAAATCCACTTCAATCAGTGTAGATGAAGGGGAGGAGACCGTATAAAGAAGGGTTTTTAAACCTTGAGACAGTTGAGACATGGATGTGTGTGCCATTCAGAGGGTGAACGAGCAAGAAAAAATATTGAAGTGCATTAAACGGGGTATGGTCTTAGGAGCCCGGCACACCAGTTTGTCAAGAGCTGCAACGCGGCTGGGTATTTTCACGCTCAACAGTTTCCCGACCATCAAGAATGGTCTACCATCCCAAAGGACATCCAGCCAACTTGACACAACTGTGGGAAGCATTGGAATCAACATGGGTCAGCATCCATGTGGAACGCTTTCAACACATTGTAGAGTCCTTGCCCTGACGAAGTGAGGCTGTTCCGAGGGCGAACGGTGTTCCTAATATTTTGTACACTCAGTGCATTTGCTTGGTTATGAGAAGGACCTTGATGTTGGCTTCTGAATTGCTGAGGGCTAGCAGGGCTTTTTCTTACTCAGGACTTTGTTCATGTATTTTTCAAACGGTGACCTCGGCAGCATTCAGAATATGTATCAGCATTTTATTTATGCAGTATGTTTTGGAGTTGGTCTTTCTTGAAAATAACTATAGATACTGTGAAAAAAAAGCCACTTGTTGGTCAATAAAATGTGTTGTTTTTATGGTACCTGGTGGAAAGATCTGCCATTCTGCCCTTGTGCAAGGCAATTAACCCCCGACAACAACTGCTCCCCGGGCTCTGATGATGTGGATGTCGATTTAAGGCATCCCCCGCACCTCTCTTATTAAGAGGGGCTGGGTGAAATGCGGAAGACACATTTCAGTTGAATGCATTCAGTTGTGTAACTGACTAGGTTTCCATCTTTCCCAGTTGTGAAAAGTCTCTCGGTCTCCCTCCCTCTCTCTCTCTCTCTCCCTCCCAGTAGATGTGTGTCTGGGCACGGCTGATCAGTGGCAGACGGGCCTAATTCAACCAGGTGATAACATGTGTCCTTTGTGCGGGGGTCAGTACTGTAGCTAATTTGTATTGCTGTGTGTAGTTGAGCGTGTTGGTCAATATTAGCTCTGGAGGCTCTTTCTCAAAGGGATGTGTTTGCTCTCCTTTTCTCCCTCCCTCATACCTCCCAACCCCCGCCCCCTGATGCTCCTGATAGGGATACGCGTCGAGCCGAGCAGTCACTCACCAGGAGAGACGTGTCTATGTACTGTGACAACATTAAAACACAGCCACCAGCAGATGTTTAATAAGGAAGTGTGTGGAGCAGCGTGTGTTGAGGCAGTAGAACTGAGCTTAAATTTGACCTGACCATCCCAGTGTGACTGTAATATAAAGGAGATTTTCAATTAAACCTACATGGAAACTTTTTGTATGTTTATTTATTTCACCAAGGAAGTTGACTGAGAACACATTCTCATTTACAGCAACGACCAGGGAAATGGATATGGGGAGAGGAGGGGGGATGAATGAGCCAATTGGAAGCTGGGGATGATTAGGTGACCATGATGGTATGAGGGCCAGATTGGGGAATTTAGCCAGGACAAGCCAGCAGTGGGGATGCAGGGTGGTATGCTGCTGGCATCGTTGGATGTGTGTCTGTGTCTGTGCGTGTTTGTGGGTGCACATGAATGTGTCGTTGTGAACAATGCCTTCAGTGCCAACTTTTTCCACATTTTGTTACGTTTCAGCCTTATTCTAAAATGGATTATATAATTTTTTCCCTCATCAATCTACACACAATACCCCATAATGACAAAGCGAAAATATGTTTTTAGCAATTTTTGTACATTTATTACAAATAAAAAACAGAAATACCTTATTTACATAAGTATTCAGGCCCTTTGGTACGAGACTCGAAATTGAGTTCATGTGCATCCTGTTTCCATTGATCGTCCTTGAGATGTTTCTACAACTTGATTGGAGTTCACCTGTGGTAAATGTAATTGATTGGACATGATTTAGAAAAGCACACACCTGTCTATACAAGGTACTGCAGTTGACTGCATGTCAAAGCAAAAACCAAGCCATGAGATCGAAGGAATTGTCCGTGGAGCTCCGAAACAGGATTGTATTGAGGCACAGATCTGGGGAAGGGTACTAACAAATGTCTGCAGCATTGAAGGTCCCCAAGAACACATTGGCTTCCATCATTCTAAAAATGAAAGAGGTTTGGAACCACCAAAACTCTTTCTCCGCCTGGCCAAACTGAGCAATTGGGAGAGAAAGGCCTTAGTCGGGGAGGTGACCAAGAACCCGATGGAGTTCCTCTGTGGAGATGGGAGAACCATCCACAAGGACAACTGTCTCTGCAGCACTCCAACAATCAGGACTTTATGGTAGAGTGGCCAGATGGAAGCCACTCCTCAGGAAAATGCACATGACAGCCTGCTTGGAGTATGCCAAAAGGCACCTAAAGGACTCTCAGACCATGAGAAACAAGATTCTCTGGTCTGATAAAGACCAAGATTTGGCCTGAATGACAAGGGTCACATCTGGAGGAAACCTGGCACCATCCCTACGGTGAAGCATGGTGATGGTAGCATCATGTTCTGGGGATGTTTTTCAGCAGCAGGGACTGGAAGACTAGTCGGGATCGAGGGAAAGATGAACGGAGCAAAGTACAGAGCGATCCTTTATGTAAACCTGCTCAAGAGCACTCAGGACCTCAGACTGGGACAACAGTTCAATGACCGTAAGCACACAGCTAAGACAATGCAGGAGTGGCTTTGGGTCAAGTCTCTGAATGTCCTTGAGTGGCCTAGCCAGATCCCAGACTTGAACCTGATCGAACATCTCTGGAGATACCTGAAAATAGCTGTGCAGCATTGCTTCCCATCCAACCTGATAGAGCTTGAGAGGATCTGCAGAGAATAATGGGAGAAATCAATCAAATGTATTTATAAAGCCCTTCTTACATCAGCTGATGTCACAAAGTCTGCACAGAAACCCAGCCCAAAACCTCCAACAGCAAGCAATGCAGGTGTAGAAGCACGGTGGCTAGGAACAACTCCCTAGAATGGCCGAAACCTAGGACGAAACCTAGCGAGGAACCTGGCAATGAGGGGTGGCCTCTTCTCTTCCTCTTCTGGCTGTGCCGGGTGGATATTATAACAGAACATGGCCAAGATGTTCAAATGTTGCTAGGTGCTGTCTGGAAAAAAAAGTTGCCAGGGCAGTCTGAAAAGTTGCTAAATCTAGCAACAAAATTGCTAAGTTGGCATCACTGGGGGGTACCGGTACAGAGTCAATGTGGGGGCCACCAGTTAGTTGCGGTAATTGAGGTAATATGTACATGTAGGTAGAGTTAAAGTGACTATGCATAGATAATAACAGAGAGTAGCAGCAGCGTAGAGGGGGGGACAATGCAAATAGTCTGGGTAGTCATATGATTAGATGTAAGACTCCTGAACATCTAATCAAATGGCTACCCAGCTACCCAGGGGGTAGAAGCTGTTTAGAAGCCTCTTGGACCTAGACTTGGCACTCCGGTACCGCTTGCCATGCGGTAGCAGAGAGAACAGTCTATGACCAGGGTGGCTGGAGTCTTTCACAATTTTTAGGGCCTTCCTCCGCCTGGTATAGAGGTCCTAGATGGCAGGAAGCTTGGCCCTGGTGATGTACTGGGCCGTACACACTACCCTCTGTAGTGCCTTGCGGTCGGAGGCCAAGCAGTTGCCATACCAGGCAGTGATGCAACCCGTCAGGATGCTCTCGATGGTGCAGCTGTAGAACCTTCTGAGGACCAATGCCAAATCTTTTCAGTCTCCTGAGGGGGAATGCTCTCTTCACTACTGTCTTGGTGTGGTTGGACCAAGTTCATTTGTTGGTGATGTGGACGCCAAGGAACTTGAAGCTCTCAACCTGCTCCACTACAGCCTCATCGATGAGAATGGGTCGCATGCTCTGTCCTCCTTTTCCTGTAGTCCACAATCATCTCCTTTGTCTTCATCACGTTGAGGGAGAGGTTGTTGTCCTTGCACCATATGGTCAGGTTTCTGTCCTCCCTATAGGCTGTCTCGTCATTGTTGGTGGTCAGGCCTACCACTTTTGTGTCATCGGCAAACTTAATGATGGTGTTGAAGTCATGCCTGGCCGTGCAGTCATGAGTGAACAGGGAGTACAGGAGGGTACTGAGCACGCACCCCTGAGGGGCCCCCTTGTTGAGGATCAGCGTGGCGGATGTGTGTTACCTACCCTTACCACCTGGGGGCGGCTCGTCAGGAAGTCCAGGATCCAGTTGCAGAGGGAGGTGTTTAGTCCCAGGGTCCTTAGCTTAGTGATGAGCTTTGAGGGCACTATGGTGTTGAACGCTGAGCTGTAGTCAATTAATAACATTCTCACATAGGTGTTCCTTTTGTCCAGGTGTGAAAGGGCAGTGTGGCTGCAATAGAGATTGCATCATCTGTGGATCTGTTGAGGTGGTATGCAAATTGGAGTGGGTTTAAGGTTTCTGGGAAAATGGTGTTGATGTGAGCCATGACCAACTTTTCAAAGCACTTCATGGCTACAGACGTGAGTGCTACGGCTCGGTAGTCATTTAGGCAGGTTACCTTAGTGTTCTTGGGCACAGGGACTATGGTGGTCTTGCTTGAAACATGTTGGTATTACAGAATCAAACAGTGAGAGGTTGAAAATGTCAGTGAAGACACTTGCCAGTTGGTCAGCGCATGCTCGGAGTACAGGTCCTGGTAATCCATCTGGCCCTGCGGCCTTATGAAGGTTGACCTGTTTAAAGGTCTTACTCACATCGGCTGCGGAGAGTGTGGAACAGCCAACAACTGTAACAATCTATTTGAGAGACAAGAAGTCCTCATTGTACACATTTATTTATGTTTTTATCAACATTGGAGACGAAATATAGTTTACATGTTGTCAACAATCTAAGCCAACCCCGTCTGTTTTCCGCACGTGTCGGTTTTGTTGCAAAACAACCAACACGTCTATAGGTCTTTTATGAATGTGCTAATAGCATGACTTTCCACTGACACGTCTATTGTTTTAACAGACTTCATCAGGAGAAAGGGGACATTTCTGTGGAATGGTAATGCTGGATCTGCAGAATGCAGATTCTCTACAATTAAAAAGCCCTTGGTTTTAACAGCAGGACAATTAACTGGGTTGAGTCCCATTTAACAGGTAGAGACCAAATGGTGGATTTAATGGAAAACGTTCTTGTGCAAAGCTGTGGGGTCCTGCAGGGGAGCATTCTTAGCCCACTTCTCTTTCTATGGACACATGGTACTACAACTCCAGATGCTCTCTCTTCATCGAACTATGTTTTCTCTCATAGTCTGAGAGCATCTGGTCGTCACAGTGGTGGCACAGGGCTACTCATTTCTCCTAAGTGGAAATGTTCTCTTTTCTCCCTCTCGCACCTGTCCATTTCCTCATTTGAATTCCATGCTTTCACTTTTACTTCTCCACTCAAGCATAACATTATTGTCATCTATTTCCCACCATGTTCCCTTCGAGAGTTCCTCAATTACTTGACACATTGATAAGCTCATTTCCTGACAGTGGCTCACTGCTCTTCGTACTTTGCAACTTTAACCTCCCGACGTCTGCCTTCGATTCCTTTGCAACTCTCTTTCCCCTCCTTGCCTCTTTTGCCCTCACCCTTTCCCAGTCACCTCCCACTCACAAAGCACTTGAAATTAAGAATAATACACAGATTGCATATATCCCCAAATCGCAGACATGCTTTTAGCCCCACATCCTCTTCCTTTCAGTGTCTTAAATGCAAAACTGATACAGGCACCCTAACACATTGTTTATGGTCATGTACCAAAATACAAAGATACTGGTCTGGTGTTCTGCAAGAAATTGAAAAGATCCTAGGGGTTGATCTAGAATTTGACCCAGTTTCTTTACTGATAGGTCTGATAGGTCTCCCTAGTAGGCATGTTACTTCTGTGGGTAAAAGGAGGCTTTACAACATTTGAGGAAAAACATCCTTTTACAGTAGATTAGTGATAAGGTTCCTTCTATTAAAGATTGACATAAGATACTATTTGAATGGGTGCCTCTGGAATATCTGACATGTACATTGCATTCTAAAACAGACCAGTTCTACAAAGTATGGGAACCTTATCTAAATGACCTAGAACCTGAGGTATCAGCTATTATGCTGCAAGGATTCTCTTAGAATGGCGGGGATCTATGTATTTCAGAACTACACTGTATGTTCCATGTGTGGAACCTAACCTCTTGGTTTAAACTGAGCTTTTTTGTTTAATTTCTGTTCGTAAGTTTGTTTAAAATGTATGTATTGAGAGACGCAATGATGGGGATGGGGTGAGAGAAGCACCGAGCGGGAAGAGGTAAATGGTATACGGGTGTGTGTGGTATGTATGTGTGTGCATATGCGTATATATGTGTATATGCATGAGTGTATGTATATGTATGTGTGTGTATGTATGTATGTATATATATATATGTGTAAGTGAGTGCTGTTGTTTTGTGTGCTTTGTCTCTGTTGTTGTATCTCTTAATATGGGTGAAAATTGTGAAATTCCAATAAAAATACTGTTACAAAGCACTTGGTCTTATCTTTACTATAGGATGTTTTCCTAATAATCTCACTTCAACCCCCCTCCAGGTCTCTGATCACTGCTTTGTTTCTTTTTATGTCCCCCTTCCTCCAACCTTAAGCACCTTCTCCCCTACACAGTTGGTCACGCGCCGTTGCAATCTTCGCTCTCTCTTCTACTACTCTATCCTCTTCCATCCTATCATCTCTCCTTTCTGGTATATCCTTCGCCCTCCTTTCTCCTGATTCTGCCTCTTCAACCCTACTCTCCTCCCTTTCACACAGAACTACCCTATGCCTTGACCTCTTTTCCCCCTCTCTCCAGTTGAAATGCTGTGACTAGTGAGGTCCGGCTGCTGACAACTTGCCCGCTTGACCCCATCCCCTCCTCACTTCTCCAGACCATCTCTGGAGACCTTCTCCCATTCGTCAATTCCCTCAATGCATCCCACTGACTTCAAAATGGCCCCTAGGTGCTCCCCTCCTCAAGAAACCAACACTCGACTTCTCTGACGTCCAAACCTACAGACCGGTGTCATGACGTTGGCCTGTGGGTAAGGTTTACATAATATACCAAGTTTATCATACACATAATGGGAGTTAAAGACAGGAATTATTGGTGTGTGTGTGTGCTCTGGAGAAATGCCTCCGTGTTGTGTTCTGACGTAGTCAATGGGTAACGTAAGCGAATACATTTCTGTATGAGGGCTGATAAAGCCAATTATAGAAATCTGAGAAATAGAGCGTTTGGCCAAAAACAGGGCTATTTCTGCCTCGCGCATTTCAGACGCGTGTAGGCTCACTCATTATTAATTTCTCGAGAAAGGACAAAGAGCCAGCCAATTGAAATTCAGGAGATATTAGCTTGACCAGCGATAATTATCTCTGTCGCGTTTCCACGGGAGGAGACCACGGTGCTTTTCATCAAAAAACGGCAGAAAGGGTTTGAACATAATACATTATAAGTAAAACCTTCCCTTGTTAAGGGAATCCTGTGTGTTGCATTTTGCAGGTACAAAGTAGGGTTAGCTTGCACAAGATGCTAAAGCTAACAAAGGGAACATTCGCCATTTTGTTTCTTGTGCCACATTGAAATTACTCCGCCTCGCGGAACGGAAGTCCCGCCCTTTTGTACTTCCATTTGATTTCAGCGGGTACAATCTGTGACCGCTGAAGTGGGCCCTAGTATATTCTTTCATGAAGAATTATTCAGGTCACACTCAAGTCATTACTTATGATATACAGACGGATATCAATGTCTTATCCAATTGAACTAATAAGTGAAATTGCCAGATTTACATTCTTAAATGGATCTTTTAAATAATATCCAAATTGATGAGTTTTCTAAATAAGACATTGTAAACTTTTTCCAAACTAACCTAGATGAAGCAACTTCTCAGGTTAAATAAAGTTGAATTCCCAAATAGCCTATACAGGTCAGATGTATCATTAAATTGATCAATCAATAAAATCTGATTTTTTGCAAAACCATTCAGAAATCCAGTACGGACAGAAGTCCCGCCCCAGCGGGAATCCCATCTGGCTTCGGCCTTAGGGGCGGCAGGGTAGCCTAGTGGTTAGAGCATTGGACTAGTAACCGAAAGGTTGCAAGTTCAAATCCCCGAGCTGACAAGGTACAGATTCTGTCGTTCTGCCCCTGAACAGGCAGTTAACCCACTGTTCCTAGGCCGTCATTGAAAATAAGAATTTGTTCTTAACTGACTTGCCAATTAAAATAAAGGTAAAATAAAAAAATAAATAGGGAGAAGTGTACCATAGTGGTGAATGTTCCCAACATTTGATCTACTTTTTACACTTATGATATCCAATCAATGGAGATTGCATGGATTATCGTCTCATTCAATTTAATAAGTTCAATTGTTGAACATAACTTAATGTTCTTCAAATCAAATGAGACACTTTTAAACTTCTCATATTAACCTGGGTGAAGCAACATCTCAGGTTAATTAAAGTGTAATACCCATATAGCCTACCCAGATAGGATTAATCATTGGCATTGATTAATAAATTCAATTTGCTTTTGCAAATTAATTCACGTCCAACTTCCACATTACTGGTACGGTTCTGATAGTTCTTCAACATCTATTAATAGATTAAACGTGTCTTTGCAGCTTCCAATGAATTACAAACCCAAACTTTAAAAAAATAGGAACATTTTTCCTCTAAATATTTCTAATAATATGCAAGCTATCAAAGGTGGGCACCACTCCTCCGCTAATTAGTGAACCTCCACCAATAAAAGGATTGATCTCTGACCTCAGCAGTGATACCAACCCTAATTATGCCATTAGCGAAAAAACAGGCGAAATTGCGAACACTCTCCAAAACCAACCATCAAACACAGGCTTTGTGACGGTTCTCCCCACTTTTGCACTTATGTATCGCCATAAAAATGTGGCATCAGTCCAATACCACAGTGCACAGCTGAAGCATGTGCCAGACATGGCTAACATGAGGGGACAGGTAGAGAGAACTGAGCAACTATTGACAAAAGCATGAAATGAAAACATTCTGCTAGTCGAGGAACTGCGTTTGAAATCTGAACAAATTAAAGGTAATTGCATATGATGATGAACGAGCACAAACTCTCCAACAAAATCGTTGTCTCCAGGAACAACTCAGTTTAGCCAAAACTAAATACGATGTAGTCCAGTCCATACCAGATAAATCTGTCGAGTTATCTACAAACAGGAGCGGACAATTTAATAACATGCAGGCAGTTTTGTCGAACGCTACACAAGGTAACAATGTTCGACTCCAAATCCTGCAGACCAAAGACGATCAATCAGGGAACACAATGACTAAGTTGGATGACAAGTCAGCAGAACTCATTGAAGTTGCTGACCAAATTAATGATGAGAGAACTCAGGTGATAAAGATGGAAATCTTGATTTCTAAGCAAGCGGAATAAATCTCATCACAGAATCTCTCGCTCCATACTCAAGACCTCTATCTGTAAACCATGACAGATAAGTTTGAGACCGAAAGGAGCAAGTGCGACACTCACATGTCCAAAATCAGTACTCTAAGCGCTCAAGTGGACTCTGCAATGCAGCAGAATACCACCCTTAGGTACCATCTGGAGGAAATCCTGAATGGTCACGCTCTTCAGCGTGACTACCCATCCAAGCAACCGCAGCCCTGTACTCAAAGGAGTGAAGACAATAGGTTTCAGACATTGTCTCCATCAAGTGTCCCTCAGTCTTCTCCTCTTGGCCATTTGACACTGAGTAATATGGCGCCTCTTGGCCAACAAAGCCTAAGCTTGGCTTCTCCTCTTGGCCTTTCGGCCCCACTTTCCCCACAGGATGAAGCCAACCCTCTCCGTCAGCTTGACACGGAATACCTTGACAAACTCATCAAGAATTTCCCCACCTTTGACCCCGTTCCAGGTCAGCCAAACGATACTGAGGCGTTCCTAGCTGACATAGAGGACGCGTTGGGTGGCTACCAGAACACTACGGGTTCTGACAGGGTTTACCTGTTAAAGCGAACGTCAAATAGACACGTGACAAGGTTCATTCGTCTACAACAGCAACACGTGCTAAATGACTACGCTAAACTTGTCACAGCTTTGAAATTAGAATTCAGTGGTTCTGCGACTAGCAAACACGATAGCTCACTGGCTAACATGGTCAAACAAGCTCGGAACGAACACCCACAAGCTTACTATCATAGGCTTCGTTCAGCTTACGTTGGCCTACTCACTGAAACAGGAATGGAAGACCGGTTACCATTTTAACAAATGTTTCTGTCGAACATGTATCCCACCCTCATTACCTACATGGGCCCTGCAGCCCACGTTGGCTTGCCTATCTTACAACTCAGAGAGCTTGCAAGCACAGCTTTTGAGGCATCAAAAGCTTGCAACGCTAAGAGTCCTACCACTCGGTTTTGAAGTTTGACCAGGAGCACTCACTCCAATTATAGGGTGCATTATCAGGTATTGGAGCGTTGAGAGATGACACATAACAACAGTTTCTACCACAAAACCACAAATCCAATAACCACCGTGGTCGAAATAACTTAAGTACGTCACCATAAAAACGACTACCGCTACAATCGACCTGTTCGCTACATTCCTGCATCCAACCCACATAAAGTGTCAGAGCACAAGGGTAAGAAAGGGTTGAAGGATGATCAAAACGTAGACGAATGTTCTCCAGGAGTTCCATTACGTGAAGAACTAAAGCGAGAAACATTTGAGAAAAGGGTAAAAGATAAGTCACAAGGACTAGACAAGGAATTACTGGACACCAGGTCTGCAGGAATTAACACCCATAGCAAGGACGTTAAAATTAAAATCTCTCCCGGTCTCACTCGAGACCCTATCCAGGGCCTGCTTGTTGATCAAGACACAAGCCCACAGGCTTTGTCTATAGACTCTGATACGAAGGTTGCGAAGAAAAAGGTCAAATGCTTCGTTAAAGCCAAGCCCACTCAAAATCTCAAAAGTCGATCTGCTGAACAGAAATGACACATCACATCATTTTTATTTTTTACTAGGCAAGTCAGTAAGAACAAATTCTTATTTTCAATTCAGGGGCAGAACGACAGATTTGTGCCTTGTCAGCTCAGGGATTCTAACTTGCAACCTTTCAGTTACTAGTCCAACACTCTAACCTACCCTGCCACTTCTGCAGTCATTGCGAACGATCACTCCACTTTGTGGGGAATATGTCCACTAAACACGAATCGAAACGACCATACCTGCAGTCCTGGAGGACTGCTTAACTTGTCATGCGCTAATTGATTAGGGTGCGACAATATCACTCATCTCTCAAACATTGTTCAATGATCTCAAAAGAGCTTTGAAGCCAACTAAACGTTGGTTAAAAGTGGAACGATGCGACACTACACTTTGAGGGGTCACTCAGACTACCTTGCCTCTCACATTGAGAGCCATGCTGAAACTACACTTCAAGGACGTATCGCTCGTCCACCCTGTGTATGTTACCAGCCTCAACTGTACCCCTGCTACTTGGAGCAGACTTGATGGATCGGTTACTCCCATTGAAAAACCAACCAGGTATGGTCACAAGCCACAGTGCCTTCTCCACTGACCACACTATCTTCCTCTAATGCTAGCTGCAATGCAGTCATTCACGAGGGGTATCTGTCGAAAGCAACCCTTGGGAGAAAGATGTTTAGAAACCTCTTGGTGCAGAATCCGATCCAAGGAGATATTACGATATCTCGACACATTCCATTAGCCAATCTGATTGACCATTCATTCATGATTTCGAGCCAGCTATCTCTGTGAATGAGCACATTCCCTCCTCCTTGCAGTCGTGCAATACGGTAGTTGAGATGAACTTCTCTTGCCTTTCGTACACCTCCGCAAGCACTGCGGCCGTCTCAGCAAGAAAAACATTGATGCGCAGAGTATACTCTGCTTCCGATGATACACCTTCTGCTTTGTGGGGGACTGTCAACCCTTACAATGACACTAATGGCATCAGTCCAGCAACTGACTCAATGACTCCCACTGGTGAAACACTTTGCGATATCACAGACCGATATCCTCGTCTCAGTTTGCAGGTACTGAAGAGGTTGCCACACGCGGACGCGCTGGTGACTGACAGACCTCGACCGCCACTGAGGGTGTTGAAGCACAAACACCAGGAGATTTGGTTGAAAGGTTACAGCCATTCTCATAATAATGTGGCCACTGACAACTCGTACATAGGGTCCGAACTTTTCGTTTGCGCCTCGGATACCAACACCACCCGCTGGTGGGGGGGGTCCCGAGACACAAAGGGGGGGAATAGTAGCCCAGACCCATGATGAGCCTTATCGAGGCCGGTGGGGGGGTTGAGACTATGGACAACACCGTATGAAGCCACCAGAGCATAAATCAAATCTAGTTGTAAAATCCCCTTTGAGAACAGTGAGGAGCAGACAGGCCCCCAGATGGGGATTATCTTAGAACACATCTAAGATGGTACTGAGGTGTATCACACTGGTCGTAAAGGAAGTCCAGTGGACTTGTCCACCTCCAAAACAAATGGCAACAATAATCATTCCTTGCCATGTGTTGTAGTCACTACAAGACAACTAGTAAAATGCTCTAATCGTGTATTCCTGTAGTATAACATTTCAGAATAAATCGGTAGGACAACTGGACCCCTTGAGTACCAGTACCAATACCACAGTCAGTCCAGCAACACTCAGTAAGAGGATTATAGTAACCTCACAAGTTAAATTGCTATTGATAATAGTGACATAGGAGTCACTCAGAGTGCAACACGGGGAAGGGAATCTCCATTGCACTCTTCCAATGGTTAACACACGCCACTAATAAATAGAACCCTCCGTTCAGGAGAAAAGTTATGAACCATGATCACACCACGTATGACAGTACTTCCGTAATGAGGTTAGCTCCTCCGTGGATAACATGGCTATGAAGTAGACTTCTTCATACCTACCGCCACTACAATAGTGGAAGACAGTGACTAGTAGTAAAACCACTACAGACTCCCTCGACACCGATTCTGACTGACCTCCAGGCATTGACCTGAAAATGACCTGACTACGTCAGACTCATTTTGACCAAGTGGTAATCTGCCAGGACACTTGGTTTCCTTCCCTTGACATGTGCGCTTGCGTAAGCATAAACGTACATGCGCAACGGAACATCCAATTAGGATTTTTGCTAGTATCACTTAAGGGTCCGAGCAAAATATCAGCCTTAGTGAAGTTTAACATTTATTTTGAGGCCTTTAACTCTACAGCTACAGCACTTATGTTATCCAAGATGGCGTAGCAGTAAGACGTCTTGTCGTGTCGAGTCCCTTGTATATATAGTTTTTTTTCGTTTTTTTCGTTTTTACATATTTTTCTTTGCATATCTTTTAAAACATTTTGCTAAACCTCAACTTCTAAATACTCTCCTGCAACCCGCCTCACCCAATGTAGCTATTTTTCCTAGAGTATTTATATTTATTTCGGATCTGGAACCGCTCAACTGAAGCTAGCCAGCTAACTACCAGCTATCAGTCAGCAAAACATTGCTAGCGGTCTTCAGCTAACCGGTCATCAGCTAACCTTTAGCTCGGAAAGCTCTCGCCAGTTCGAACAACGCGACTCTAACCAGAGCATAACGGACCTATTCTTTTTTTTATCCCCAGATTCCCACCGGAGTCCCACCGCAAACGGAAAATTTTCAGCTGGATCTTCACAACTAGCTATCTAGCTAACCGCAACCCCAGATGATTACTCCTGGCTAGCGTTTCCACCCACATAGCTTGAAGCTAGCCCGGCCAGAGCTCCTGTGCTACTCCTGGGCTACAATATCCGGACCCACGACCGGTCTATCGATGTCACCGCATGAAGAGGAATAAACAGACTCACCCCATCGCGTTGTCCCCCAAAGGCTAACTCTCTAGCCCTTGCTATCTCCTTGCTTGCTAATTCGGCCTGCTAACTGCTAGCTTGTTTAGCCCCGGTCCGCTAACTGCTACCTTGTTTAGCCCCGGCCTACTAACTGTTAGCTTGTTAGCACAGGCCTGCTAACCGTCTGAATCGCCGCGTCCCAAACACTCACTGGACCCATATTTACTCTCTATCTCTTTTCGATTTTTAATTTGTTTATACATTCCGGTAACCTGCCTCACCCAATGTGATACAGAATCGCTATTCTTTTTTATTTTTAGAACACACTCAAGAACCTCCAGAAGCTAACCAGCTAACTAGCTACAAGCTATTTAGTCATTGTTAGTTTTTTTAACCTGGATAACACTCGCCAGTCCAGCTTCCCTGCCCCATCCACCGCTGCCCCCTGGACACTGATCATGCTGGACTGTCCATTAATCACGGTACTCCATTCTGCTTGTTTATGTTTTATCTGTCGGCCCTAGCCGCACTCAGGCTCTGTGTGTAGTTAATCCGACCCTCCCTGCCTAGTCAACGCCATTTTACCTGCTGTTGTTGTGCTAGCTGATTAGCTGTTGTTGTCTCACCTACTGTTTTAGCTAGCTCTTCCAATTCAACACCTGTGATTACTGTATGCCTTGCTGTATGTCTCTCTCAAATGTCAATATGCCTTGTATACTGTTGTTCAGGTTAGTTATCATTGTTTTAGTTTACAATGGAGCCCCTAGTTCCACTCCTCATACCCCTGATACCTCCTTTGTCCCACCTCCCACACATGCGGTGACCTCACCCATTACAACCAGCATGTCCAGAGATACAACCTCTCTCATCATCACCCAGTGCCTGGGCTTACATCCGCTGTACCCGCACCCCACCATACCCCTGTCTGCGCATTATGCCCTGAATATATTCTACCATGCCCAGAAACCTGCTCCTCTTATTCTCTGTCCCCAACGCTCTAGGCGACCAGTTTTGATAGCCTTTAGCCGCACCCTCATACTACTCCTCCTCTGTTCCGCGGGTGATGTGGAGGTAAACCCAGGCCCTGCATGTCCCCAGGCACCCTCATTTGTTGACTTCTGTGATCGAAAAAGCCTTGGTTTCATGCATGTCAACATCAGAAGCCTCCTCCCTAAGTTTGTTTTACTCACTGCTTTAGCACACTCTGCTAACCCTGATGTCCTTGCCGTGTCTGAATCCTGGCTCAGGAAGGCCACCAAAAATTTGGAGATTTCCATACCCAACTATAACATCTTCCGTCAAGATAGAACTGCCAAAAGGGGAGGAGTTGCAGTCTACTGCAGAGATTGACATTACTTTGCAGGCTTACTTTCCAGGTCCATACTCAAACAGTTCAAACTACTAATTTTGAAAATGACTCTCTCCAGAAATAAGTTTCTCACTGTTGCCGCCTGCTACCGACCCCCCTCAGCTCCCAGCTGTGCCCTGGACACCATTTGTGAATTGATCGCCCCCCATCTAGCTTCAGAGTTTGTTCTGTTAGGTGACCTAAACTGGGATATGCTTAACACCCCGGTAGTCCTACAATCTAAGCTAGATGCCCTCAATCTCACACAAATCATCAAGGAACCCACCAGGTACAACCCTAACTCTGTAAACAAGGGCACCCTCATAGACGTCATCCTGACCAACTGGCCCTCCAAATACACCTCCGCTGTCTTCAACCAGGATCTCATTGCCTGTATCCGCTACGGAGCCGCAGTCAAACGACCACCCCTCATCACTGTCAAACGCTCCCTAAAACACTTCTGTGAGCAGGCCTTTCTAATCGACCTGGCCCGGGTATCCTGGAAGGACATTAACCTCAGTTGAGGATGCCTGGTCATTCTTTAAAAGTAACTTCCTCACCATTTTAGATAAGCATGCTCCGTTCAAAAAATGCAGAACTAAGAACAGATATAGCCCTTGGTTCACTCCAGACCTGACTGCCCTCGACCAGCACAAAAACATCCTGTGGCGGACTGCAATAGCATCGAATAGTCCCCGCGATTTGCAACTGTTCAGGGAAGTCAGGAACCAATACACGCAGTCAGTCAGGAAAGCTAAGGCCAGCTTCTTCAGGCAGAAGTTTGCATCCTGTAGCTCCAACTCCAAAAAGTTCTGGGACACTGTGAAGTCCATGGAGAACAAGAGCACCTCCTCCCAAACCCTATTACCAGCCTGTTCAACCTCTCTTTCATATCGTCTGAGATCCCCAAGGATTGGAAAGCTGCCGCAGTCATCCCCCTCTTCAAAGGGGGAGACACCCTGGACTGAAACTGTTACAGACCTATATCGATCCTGCCCTGCCTATCTAAGGTCTTCGAAAGCCAAGTCAACAAACAGGTCACTGACCATCTCGAACCCCCCCGACCTTCTCCGCTGTGCAATCTGGTTTCCGAGCCGGTCACGGGTGCACCTCAGCCACGCTCAAGGTACTAAAAGATATCATAACCGCCATCGATAAAAGACAATACTGTGCAGCCGTCTTCATCGACCTTGCCAAGGCTTTCAACTCTGTCAATCACCATTCTTATCGGCAGACTCAGTAGCCTCGGTTTTTCGGATGACTGCCTTGCCTGGTTCACCAATTACGTTGCAGACAGAGTTCAGTATGTCAAATCGGAGGGCATGCTGTCCGGTCCTCTGGCAGTCTCTATGGGGGTGCCACAGGGTTCAATTCTCAGGCCGACTCTTTTCTCTGTATATATCAATGATGTTGCTCTTGCTGCGGGCGATTCCCTGATCCACCTCTACGCAGACGACACCATTCTATATACTTCCGGCCCGTCCTTGGACACTGAGCTATCTAACCTCCAAACGAGCTTCAATGCCATACAACACTCCTTCCGTGGCCTCCAACTGCTCTTAAACGCTAGTAAAACCAAATGCATGCTTTTAAAACGTTCGCTGCCTGCACCCGCACGCCTGACCAGAATCACCACCCTGGATGGTTCCGACCTTGAATATGTGGACATCTATAAGTACCTAGGTGTCTGGCTAGATTCTAAACTCTCCTTCCAGACTCATATCAAACATCTCCAATCAAAAATCAAATCAAGAGTTGGCTTTCTATTCCGCAACAAAGCCTCCTTCACTCACGCCGCCAAACTTACCCTAGTAAAACTGACTATCCTACCGATCCTCGACTTCGGCGATGTCATCTACAAAATTGCTTCCAACACTCTACTCAGCAAACTGGATGCAGTTTATCACAGTGCCATCCGTTTTTTCACTAAAGCACCTTATACCACCCACCACTTGTATGCTCTAGTCGGCTGGCCCTCGCTACATATTTGTCGCCAGACCCACTGGCTCCAGGTCATCTACAAGTCCATGCTAGGTAAAGCTCCGCCTTATCTCAGTTCACTGGTCACGATGGCAACACCCATCCGTAGCACGCGCTCCAGCAGGTGTATCTCACTGATCATCCCTAAAGCCAACACCTCATTTGGCCGCCTTTCGTTCCAGTTCTCTGCTGCCTGTGACTGGAACAAATTGCAAAAATTGGTGAAGTTGGAGACTTTTATCTCCCTCACCAACTTCAAACATCTGCTATCTGAGCAGCTAACCGATCGCTGCAGCTGTACATAGTCTATTGGTAAATAGCCCACCCATTTTCACCTACCTCATCCCCATACTGTTTTTATTTATGTACTTTTCTGCTCTTTTGCACACCAATATCTCTACCTGTACATGACCATCTGATCATTTATCACTCCAGTGTTAATCTGCAAAATTGTAATTATTCGCCTACCTCCTCATGCCTTTTGCACACAATGTATATAGACTCCCCTTTTTTTCTACTGTGTTATTGACTTGTTAATTGTTTACTCCATGTGTAACTCTGTGTTGTCTGTTTACACTGCCATGCTTTATCTTGGCCAGGTCGCAGTTGCAAATGAGAACTTGTTCTCAACTAGCCTACCTGGTTAAATATTGGTGAAATAATGTTTTTTTTTAACTCACTAGTTTTCTTCTCAGAAGTCCATAGGTCATCCCTGTAGACTGCCCAAAACTAGTGCCTTACAGCTGTAGACTTATCATGTAGTTATCAACTTAGGATAGTGCCCTACGCAACACCCCGCAAATTAGGAAAGCCCTAGATATGACATTAGACAATGCCATGATAGGGTCATTTTGCCAAGACCATGGACGTAGATAGAATACAGTCCAATTAGATGATTAAGGTGGCATAACTATATTTTGTTTTGTTTATGCTTTCATTCATTTTGTTTCATTTTCTTCAGCACGTAGAAAGTGATAGAGCTATAAACAACTTCCCCATACAACCATCAGTTAGTGCCACAACGCTGCTCATTTGGGAGGAAATGTAATGATATAATGTAATGAGCGGACTTCATTCGCATAAACCCTACCCGGGTCGACCACCATATGGGGACCACAACGATGGTCCACAACCAGGACAACCCACAGTCATTTTTATGTTGGTTTGCAACATGCAGGTTAATCGCAAGATTCAACCTAACATGGGGGGACTGTCATGATGTCGGCCTGTGGGTAAGGTTTATGACCCCCCCGATAAATACCTTTCTCCCTTCCCTCTCTCTTGACTCTACAGAGGGACTCTAGAATAGCCTTTGTTAAACAGAGATTCTGGGAACATCAGAAGGTGGGGGGAAATGAACCATATTTTGGTAATCCAACCAGTTGAACCGGTAATCCAACCAGCATTGGTACTTAATGAATATGATGTCAGTTCGGTTGTCATCTGAGACATGCTCATCAATGATAGGATGACATAAACGGAACAGTGGAAAGTCTACACATTATAGTTATCAGATTCACATGGAATTGTTGTGCAATTTAAATGTTTGAATATGAAATTATTTGGGAGGGGATGAATTGTGATTTTAGCTTCTAAAATGTGAGATTTGGGTTTTCATGGGTGAATTAGGCCCGACTCAGTGGCCCACCCACGTGAAGAGACATTGGTTATAAACTATGAAACACGCCCTCCTCTCACTTCCTATATAAAGCCTTGACGACAATATAACTATCTGTTCCGGGTACATTAGGATGACGATCCGATGTCAGAAGGGTTCAGATAATAACTACAGAACGAAGCCAGCGTGAGCTTTGGTTGCAAATGGTATGAACTTTGAACTCTTATTCACTACAGAAGTGATACCTCCTAGCCATTGAGTTAACAACAGCAGCTGAAAATGTGGACAAGGAAAGAACAGGCAGAGTATCCCATCTACCACACAACGACGTTACTACAACGTAACAAATTTACCACCAGAGACATTCTTCAAAGGACTCTGTTGGGCAACACGGCCTTCCATCTACCACCAACCTACCAAAGCGCAGCTCAGAGTAAATATTTATTGCATTTTCCTTTTCCAAATGGGTGGTAATTTAGAATGAATAAGATTCTGTATTTACGATGGAGTAGTTGCCTATGGCCCGATAGAGACATTGCTTCTCCCTTTGTTCTTCAGTCTTCCCGCTCTTTCACTCAAACCCAGCCCCCTTTTCTTTGGCTAACCAGCTGTCATATCTGTTTGTCCGCTAGGGACATTTTCCTTTATGACGTAATTTGTAATCAAGGTATGATTCATTCTGCATTTGTAATCCTGTGTGATTAGTTAGGTATATAGTAAATAAATAATTAAACCCAATTTTGTATTGCTGATTCAACTTGTTAGCCAGGGATCGTGAATATAACCAAGAATTTACAACTTTCAGATGAGACTGAAATAAGGTGACGATTAATATGGACTGCTATTGATGTAAAATATTACTAGGTCTTTTAGAGTTTATTCGGAATATAACTGCTTTATAAATATTTTTTCGTGGTCCCCAACTTTCTAGTTAATTACATTTACATGATTAGCTCAATCAGGTAATATTAATTACAGAGAAAGGATTTTATAGAATAGCATATCATATCACTTAATCCGGCATAGCCAAAGACACGACACCGGTATCCATTTTTTAAATTTCCAAAACACTCGATCATGCTGCCTCTGAACAACTCTCTCACTGTCTCTCTCAGAACGATCTTCTTGACCCTAACCAGTCAGGCTTCAAGACGGGTCTCTTAATCGAGACTGGTCTTCTCTGTGGCACGGAGGCTCTCCACACTGCCAAAGCTAAATCTCTATCCTCTGTTCTCATCCTCCTAGATCTATCCCCTGCCTTCGACCATCAGATCCTCCTCTCCACCCTCTCAGGACTGGGCATCTCAGGCTCTGCACACTGTTGTATTGCATCCTACCTGACAGGTCGCTTCTACCAGGTGACGTGGAGAGGATCTGTGCCTGCACCACATACTCTCACTACTGGTGTCCCCCAGGGCTTGGTTGTAGGCCTCCTTTTCTCTCTATACACCAAGTCACTCGGCACTGTCATATCATCACATGTTCTCTCCTCATTGCTATTCAGATGACACTCAACTACTCCCCCCCCCCCCCTCAGACACCCAGGTGGCGATACGCATCTCTGCGTGCCTGGCAGATATCTCAGCTTGGATGTTGGCCCACCATCTCAAGCTCAACCTCGACAAGACGGAGCTGCTCTTCCTCCCGGCGAAGGCCTGCCCACTCAATGACCTCTCCATTACAGTTGACAACTCCACTGTGTCACCCTCCCAGAGTGCAAAGAACCTTGGCGTGACCCTGGATAACACCCCGTTGTTCTCTGCAAACATCAAAGCAGTGACTCGCTCCTGCAGGTTTATGCTCTTCAACATTCGACCCTACCTCACACAAGAAGTGGCACAGGTCCTAATCCAGGCACTTGTCATCTCCAGTCTGGACTACTGCAGCTCACTGTTGCCTGGGCTCCCCGCTTGTGCGATCAAACCCCTGCAATTTATCCATAACGCTGCAGCTTGCCTAGTGTTCAATCTTCCTAAGTTCTCCCATGTCACCCCACTCCTCCGCACACTTCACTGGTTCCCAGTCGAAGTTCGCATCCAATACAATATCATGGTACTTGCCTACGGAGCAGCAAGAGGAACTGCCCTTCCCTACCTTTAGGCTATGCTCAAACCCTACAACCCAACCCCATCACTCCATTCTACCACCTCTGGTCTCTTGGTCCTCCCATCCCTAAGGGAGGGCAGCACCCGCTCAGCCCAGTCCAAGCTCTTCTCTGTCCTGGCACCCTAATGGTGGAACCAGCTTCCCCCTGAAGCTAGGACAGCAGAGTCCCTGCCCATCGTCCGAAAACACCTGAAACCCAACCTCTTCAACGAGTATTTTAAATAATCCCACAACACCTCCCCTCGCATCCCTTTTCACCCCCCCACACACACCAAAAAATATATACTTTTTTGAGGAAAAATACTTACTTACTACGACTGTGATATGTGGCTGTCCCACTTAGCTATCTTAAGATGAATGCACTAACTGTAAGTCACTCTGGATAAGTGTCAGCTAAATTACTAAAATGTACATTGACAATATGAAATCGGCCTGCTCTATGCGGACCCTAAAGAATAACAGGTGCGCTAGTTCAGTGTAACTTTGATTATGTGTGCACATCATGGTTTACCAGCAGCCCCAAACATTGAAAGAATAGGCTGTAAACCAGCCAAAACAAGCTGGTGAGAAACTCCCCCCTCGTACTCATCTGGAGGTCACAAATTCTGCAGAGAAAAGGGTAAGTTAATTCAACTTGGTTTGGTCCATTATTATTGACTCAGCCCCAAGGTACCTATTGAATTATTTACTTTTATTCATTTATTTTATTTAGAGATGTCCACTGATACAACACCAGAACCAGAGACTCTGAAATTGTACATTTTAAAGTTAAGAGTCTATCTGGTAAGAACACCTTTTTATACACTTGAGTGTAAAAAACATTAGGAACACCTGCTTTTTCCATTACATAGACTGACCAGGTGAATCCAGGTGAAAGCTATGATCCCATATTAATGTCAACTGTTAAATCCACTTCAATGAAGGGTGAAGAGACAAGTTAATGATTTTTTTCCCTTCAGAACAGCCTCAATTCGTTGGGGCATGGACTCAGTGTTTGTATACTCAGTGTATGTGTGCCATTCAGATGGTGAATGGGCAAGGTAAAGGATTGAAGTGCCTTTAAACTGGGTATGGTAGTGTCAGGCAGACCAGTTTGCGTCAAGAACTGCAACACCGCTGGGTTTTTCATGCTGAACAGTTTCCTGTGTGTATCAAGAATGGTCCACCACCCAAAGGACCATCCAACCAACTTGACACAACTGTGGGAAGCATTGGAGTCAACATGGGCCAGCATCCCAATGGAACGCTTTCGACACTTTGTGGAGTCCATGCTCCAACAAATTGAGGCTGTTCTGAGGGCAATATCAGAAAGGTGTTCCAAAAGTTTGGTATAGTCAGTGTACACCGGCGAAGTTGAATGGAACAAACTACCACAGCAACTCAAAGCCATGCCGACAATAACCTTATGAATGTAAATAGCTGGCTAATGATCGAGCAATAGAAATCTATGTAATCTACGTCTGTATCTCTGTAATGTGTCTGTATCTCTGTAATGTGTCTGTATCTCTGTAATGTGTCTGTATCTCTGTAATGTGTCTGCATCTCTGTAATGTGTCTGCATCTCTGTAATGTGTCTGTATCTCTGTAATGTGTCTGTATCTCTGTAATGTGTCTGCATCTCTGTAATCTCTGTAATGTGTCTGTAATATCTCTGTAAATAATGTCTGCATCTCTGTAATATGTCTGCATCTCATCTCTGTAATGTGTCTGCATCTCTGTAATATGTCTGCATCTCTGTAAATCTCTGTAATGTGTCTGCATCTCTGTAATGTGTCTGCATCTCTGTAATGTGTCTGCATCTCTGTAATGTGTCTGCATCTCTGTAATGTGTCTGCATCTCTGTAATGTGTCTGCATCTCTGTAATATGTCTGCATCTCTGTAATGTGTCTGCATCTCTGTAATGTGCATCTCTGTAATGTGTGTATCTGTAATGTGTCTGTATCTCTGTAATGTGTCTGTATCTCTGTAATGTGTCTGCATCTCTGTAATCTGCATGTCTGCATCTCTGTAATGTGTCTGCATCTCTGTAATAATGTCTCTGTAATGTGTCTGCATCTCTGTAATGTGTCTCTGTAATGTGTCTGCATCTCTGTAATGTCTGTCTGTCTATGTAATCTCTGTAATGTGTCTGCATCTCTGTAATGTGTAATGTGTCTGCATCTCTGTAATGTGTCTGCATCTCTGTAATGTGTCTGTAATGTGTCTGCATCTCATCTCTGTAATGTGTCTGCATCTCTGTAATGTGTCTGCATCTCTGTAATGTGTCTGTATCTCTGTAATGTGTCTGTATCTCTGTAATGTGTCTGCATCTCTGTAATGTGTCTGTATCTGTGTAATGTGTCTGTATCTCTGTAATGTGTCTGCATCTCTGTAATATGTCTGCATCTCTGTAATGTGTCTGCATCTCTGTAATGTGTCTGTATCTGTGTAATGTGTCTGTATCTCTGTAATGTGTCTGCATCTCTGTAATGTGTCTGTATCTGTGTAATGTGTCTGTATCTCTGTAATGTGTCTGCATCTCTGTAATATGTCTGCATCTCTGTAATGTGTCTGCATCTCTGTAATATGTCTCTGTAATGTGTCTGCATCTCTGTAATGTGTCTCTGTAATGTGTCTGCATCTCTGTATTGTGTCTGCATCTCTGTAATGTGTCTCTGTAATGTGTCTGCATCTCTGTATTGTGTCTGCATCTCTGTAATGTGTCTGCATCTCTGTAATGTGTCTGCATCTCTGTAATGTGTCTATGTAATGTGTCTGCATCTCTGTAATGTGTCTGCATCTCTGTAATGTGTAATGTGTCTGCATCTCTGTAATGTGTAATGTGTCTGCATCTCTGTAATGTGTCTGCATCTCTGTAATGTGTCTATGTAATGTGTCTGCATCTCTGTAATGTGTCTGCATCTCTGTAATGTGTCTGCATCTCTGTAATGTGTCTCTGTAATGTGTCTGCATCTCTGTAATGTGTCTCTGTAATGTGTCTGCATCTCTGTAATGTGTCTCTCTAATGTGTCTGTATTTCTGTAATGTGTCTGCATCTCTGTAATGTGTAATGTGTCTGCATCTCTGTAATGTGTCTGCATCTCTGTAATGTGTCTGCATCTCTGTAATGTGTCTGCATCTCTGTAATGTGTCTGTCTGCAATGTGTCTGCATCTCTGTAATGTGTCTCTGTAATGTGTCTGCATCTCTGTAATGTGTCTGCATCTCTGTAATGTGTCTGCATCTCTGTAATGTGTCTGCATCTCTGTAATGTGTCTGCATCTCTGTAATGTGTCTGCATCTCTGTAATGTGTCTGCATCTCTGTAATGTGTCTGCATCTCTGTAATCTGTCTCTGTAATGTGTCTGCATCTCTGTAATGTGTCTCTGTAATGTGTCTGCATCTCTGTAATGTGTAATGTGTCTGCATCTCTGTAATGTGTCTGCATCTCTGTAATGTGTAATGTGTCTGCATCTGTGTAATGTGTCTGCATCTGTGTAATGTGTCTGCATCTCTGTAATGTGTCTGCATCTCTGTAATGTGTCTGCATCTCTGTAATGTGTATGCATCTCTGTAATGTGTATGCATCTCTGTAATGTGTCTGCATCTCTGTAATGTGTCTGCATCTCTGTAATGTGTCTGCATCTCTGTAATGTGTAATGTGTCTGCATCTCTGTAATGTGTCTGCATCTCTGTAATGTGTAATGTGTCTGCATCTGTGTAATGTGTCTGCATCTGTGTAATGTGTCTGCATCTGTGTAATGTGTCTGCATCTCTGTAATGTGTCTGCATCTCTGTAATGTGTCTGCATCTCTGTAATGTGTCTGCATCTCTGTAATGTGTCTGCATCTCTGTAATGTGTCTGCATCTCTGTAATGTGTCTGCATCTCTGTAATGTGTCTGCATCTCTGTAATGTGTCTGCATCTCTGTAATGTGTCTGCATCTCTGTAATGTGTCTGCATCTCTGTAATCTCTGTAATGTGTAATGTGTCTGCATCTCTGTAATGTGTCTGCATCTCTGTAATGTGTCTGTCTGTATCTCTGTAATGTGTCTGTATCTCTGTAATGTGTCTGTATCTCTCTGTAATGTGTCTGCATCTCTGTAATGTGTCTGCATCTCTGTAATGTAATGTGTCTGCATCTCTGTAATGTGTCTGTATCTCTGTAATGTGTCTGTATCTCTGTAATGTCTGTCTGTATCTCTGTAATGTGTCTGTAATCTCTGTAATGTGTCTGTATCTCTGTAATGTGTCTGCATCTCTGTAATGTCTGTCTGTCTGCATCTCTGTAATGTGTCTGTATCTCTGTAATGTGTCTGTATCTCTGTAATGTGTCTGCATCTCTGTAATGTGTCTGTAATGTGTCTGCATCTCTGTAATGTGTCTGTATCTCTGTAATGTGTCTGTATCTCTGTAATGTGTCTGTATCTCTGTAATGTGTCTGTATCTCTGTAATGTGTCTGCATCTCTGTAATGTGTCTGCATCTCTGTAATGTGTCTGCATCTCTATAATGTGTAATGTGTCTGCATCTGTGTAATGTGTCTGCATCTGTGTAATGTGTCTGCATCTCTGTAATGTGTCTGCATCTCTGTAATGTGTAATGTGTCTGCATCTCCGTAATGTGTAATGTGTCTGTATCTCTGTAATGTGTCTGCATCTCTGTAATGTGTAATGTGTCTGCATCTCTGTAATGTGTAATGTGTCTGCATCTCTGTAATGTGTCTGCATCTCTGTAATGTGTAATGTGTCTGCATCTCTGTAATGTGTAATGTGTCTGCATCTCTGTAATGTGTCTGCATCTCTGTAATGTGTCTGCATCTCTGTAATATGTCTGCATCTCTGTAATGTGTCTGCATCACTGTAATGTGTCTGCATCACTGTAATTTTTTTTTTTTTTGCACTGTGGAAATAAGTCTATAGGATCCCTGTCACGTTTTAAACGGTCAAATAAAATGTATCAATCAATCACAGAGAGGAAGACACATTTCAGATGAATGCCTTCAGTATCCACTTCCCCCTGTATCGTGTAGATTTCACTGAATGTCTTGTTTGTTTTGTCTTCCTGGTGCTGTGAGCTGTTAAACTACCGTCTCACTGCCTTTGATTGTTTTGTCATTTGCCATATCAAGTGGAACTAAAAATAATATAAAACGGGAGAGAGAGAGAAATTGCGTGTGAAATTGTTTGTGAGATTTTGTAACAATATCTGGGTATTATATGCCTGTGTGGATATTCACCCTACTCTCCTCCCCACTGGGCACAAACTGGTTGAATCAACGTTGTTTCCACGTCATTTCAACGAAATTACATTGAACCAACATGGAATAGACGTTGAATTGACGTTTGTGCCAGTGGGTCATGTCTCTCCCCGTTTTCAAATGGATGTTGATGCACAGGCATAGTACACATTAATGAAAAGATAAGTCTATAAATCTGGTCTGATTCAGGATAATGGTATTAGTGTACAGTATGATATTATTGTAGTAGACAGCAGTTTTAGCAGGACTAGTGTGAGAGAGAACCGAGGAAGACAGAGAAGGTTGCGTTTGGAAACCTTGGTAAGGGTGGTCGAAGAGAGAATAGAGAGAGGTAGTTGAGAAGAGAGAGAGAAGGAAGGTGGAACTGTAGTTCCAGCCAGATGGTGGTGAAGCTGTTACATTGTGTTGTCACAGTGTTGTCATAGTATTGTCCAGGATCTCTTCCCTGATTAGCTGAATGGATAGGTCCTGGTGATTACCCAGCAGGCTGTAGGGTTATACGACCTCTGGGGTGACAACACAAAGGCCTGTCATTTATTTGACCGGACAAGACCATAACATGTGGATGTCTGTGTGTGTCATCATTAAAATGACCCCACCGATGATTGCTGTTGGCAATTGGATGTTGAAAATAGCAAACACACAGTGAATACCGGATTGCGAATACCAGCAACAGCAGAAGTTATATAGGGTGTGTTTCTCTCTCTCTCTCTCGTCGGTCTAAAAATTTGAAGTTGAATATTCTGAACATCGTTGTACAAGCAACCAGTAGGCCTAACACAGTAGGCTAATGTTTTTCATAAGCACCCCAATTGTTTTCTTGTTCCATTCTCTTATAATCAGTGACATCCTGACAGGTTGGCTTCATTAGCATGCAGATTCCAGCTCGTAAACTACACAATTCTCAAGCCAGTGAGTTTGCCAATTATGAAATTGCGTGAATAATTTAAAGACTCATGATCCTCCTCTCATCGCTTCTGTCATGATTATTTATGGCTGCCCGGCCATAAACCTCCCTGAGCCTCTTCTCCACTTGCACATTAGGCTACACATCCACTTCAACACTCACCCCCTCAATAGAATAGAACAGAACAGAACAGAACAGAATAGACTGTAAAATAGATAGATAGAATGGCATTGCATGGCAGCAACAGAATATACCGAATGGAAAAGTTTGTCAGTCAATATAAAGGGAGTGTTTGGCTTGACAATACGCATTTGAGTTGTCAAGCCACAGACAGATATGGGGCCATGATAGCATAGCCTGTGCACTAGCCAATATCTTTTCACAACAGTGAGAGGTGTTGACAGCAAAGTCCGAAGGTCAATATTTACAAACACACCAGGGCATCATGTCATTAGTCCGAGGATAAGGGGACCTGCATTTAGACATGGCTGTTGTAATATGGTAGGCTACATGAAATACAAACGTCCATGACATCCTATTTAGTTTGAAACTGCGAGGATACTCGAATATGTCCAGACTTAGTACAGCCTGGTACACCCCTTACTATATGTCCCCCGTCGTCGCATCTGAGAACTTCTTCTTCTGAGCCAATCATCAGGACGCAGCTGTGTATGGCATTTAACCCACTGTCGCACAGTGAACGGACGAGCGCGAGGAGGAGGGACCGCCGGTTAATAACCCAACTGCACTGCATCTGTCATCCTCATGGTCTCCCGACGTGTCCGGCAGCATGTAGACGGGCTCCTCTAGTGCCACTGCGGAGAGAGAAATGGCATTAGAAAAATATTCTCTAATTTTGACACTATCTACGGATGCAGAGTAACCTGATGTTCCACGGCTGTATTTGGGAGTCTTGGTTAATTGTGTTCAGTCTATCGGTGCACGCGCTACACGCTGCGCACTTTGGCGGTGGTGACAGTCAAACTATGTTATCTGTTTTCTCAACCAGTGTAATCTAAGGAATTAATCGTTATACAGGACTATACACCAGCAACACGTACCCAGAACCGTGGAGCGTGACTCCCGCTGGATGTAACGTTGAGCGGAGTGACGCGGGTCGTGTGCGGGCGAATAGAGCCGTGGCGGAGCAAACGCACGAAGTCCAAATTCCATCTCGCTTTCCGTGCCTCTTCTCGCACCATAACGGAGATGTTGTTCCTCGGAATACTGCTCAGCATCTTCATACAAGGTAAGATGCAGGAAGGTATCCAATGGAGTTACATCCATTTTTTTGTCGTCAGTCATTCTAGCCTTAAAATCACCTTTTTAGCAATATGATTGTATCGGCAATCATGACACCTTACTAATGTCGTATTTAAAGTCTGAAGACGTAATAAGGCTAATTGCCCACCACAACGCCAATTCTTTGATTTAACATTTTACATTCATGGCTCAAATGCGCGTTTTCAGTGAGCTTTGGATACAGGCATGGCTTCTAATTTTCCAAATAAATGTACTCTTTGCAAGGATTGTATTCCTTGAATCTAGGCTGCTCTTAATAAAACCTTTATGACAGCAGGAATATTTGATGAAATTAGAGACTTTAGGAAACAAATGGAAACGACTTGAATTTCAACTTTGTGATCTGATTACGGGAAATACTTAAGACATTTCCATTCCAGACTTTGGGCAAAGGTTGATGATCTCTTGTACAACCACTATTTTTGGATATTCGGAAGTTGGCATCCCCAAGCCGCCGCTCCCTCTGTGAGTTGTTGCCGACTAAGGCATAGGCTGCACGCATAATTCTCCCACGGATCGACAGTTTTATTTATTAGCCGAGTTAATTATTGTGTGTTTGATGTGCTGGTGTAGGCCTAGTCGACAAGGGTCGCATCGTATATCACCGCGGTGTCTTTTTCTCCCTCGTCCCGAGTGAGCGTGTTTTGATTTAACGCGAACACCTTTTTGGCTTACAGGTCTCTTGATTTAAAAAAATCTGAATACAAATTCACCTCACCTCCAACCGCACATCAGAATAAATTGTAAAGTTGTTGTTCAATGAGGAAGCGCATTCAACCGACACCGGTGTGCAAACAGCGGAATCGAGGCTGACGTCTTATCGGCACGCAGGTGCTTGTGGCCAGATGCGCGTCCAGGTGTGTTTGAATAGCCGCGGAGACAGACACCGGGACTGGGCGCCACACGGCGGGGTCGCGCACTATGTGTTGACTGCCTCCCGGGGCGCGCGCCCATCTCGTGTCACACACTCCGGTGACAGGTGTTCCAATGTGTATTAGGCCTAGACTCCAGTCCACCTGATATTTCCTTCGGAGGGGATTTTACCGCATAGCGGGGTGCTGGGGTTTGAACAGCAGGGCCTTGGAAAAGGTCATAAAGAGGTTCCATATGATTTGATTCACTTCCTCACTGCACCCCTTTTGATTTGAACCTTCCATACATGTTTGTCCATGGTGGAAGTGGTCAGAAAGTAACCTTTTGGACCCGAATACCAACACATTCAGGAGATAGAGGTGCTCAAAGTTGACCCATTTTGCATTCCCCACCATACCATGAGACATGTTTTCATCACTGAAAAAAGATTAACGGTTCAGTTTGATCAAATTTGAAAGCCTACAAACAGGGTTGTCAAATTGCTTCATTATTTATATAAATAAATACAAATCTTCATAAAAACTCT
Organism: Oncorhynchus gorbuscha; assembly: GCF_021184085.1. Classification (NCBI taxonomy): domain Eukaryota; kingdom Metazoa; phylum Chordata; class Actinopteri; order Salmoniformes; family Salmonidae; genus Oncorhynchus; species Oncorhynchus gorbuscha. Next base: position 35,610,304 of record NC_060195.1, on the reverse strand, counting down.
ATTTTTTTAAGCTTTAAAGTCAGTTACCTACAAACGCGTAATACCTACAAACGCGTAAATCATTTTAAAAATAACGTTCAGATATATTGTAGCTCAGACTGTATTTTACGTCATCTGGGTTGTTTTTGTGTTGAGCCCGTCATTGGTTGAGGTACAGCTTACTTAAGCAATAAGGCCTGAGGGGGTAAGATATATATGGCCAATATCAAATCTAATCAAAGTTTATTTGTCACATGCACTGAATACAACAGGCCTTGCAGTGAAATGCTTACTTACAGGCCCTAACCAACAGTGCAATTTTTTATTAAAAAAATAGGTATTAGTTGAACAATAGATAAGTACAACAGTAAAAAGACAGTGAAAAAACAGTGGTGAGGCTATAACAGTATTGAGGCTTATATACAGGCACCGGTTAGTCTGTCTAATTGAGGTAGTATGTACTTGTAGGTATGGTTAAAGTGACTATGCATATATGATAAACAGAGGGTAGCAGTAGCGTAAAAGAGGGGTTGGCGGGTGGTGGGTGGCGGGACACAATGCAGATAGTCCGGGTAGCCAATGTGCAGGGGCACCGGCTAGTTGGGATAATTGAGGTAGTATGTACATGAATGTATAGTTAAAGTGACTATGCATATATGATATACAGAGAGTAGCAGCAGCGTAAAAGAGGGGTTGGGGGGGGACAACAATGCAAATAGTCCACGGCAAAGAGCTGTTCTTACCCACGATGCAACGCAGAGTGCCTGCACACTACCCTTAGCCGTGGAATATTGGCCATATATCACAAGCTCCCGAGGTTCCTTATTGCTATTATAAACTGGTTACCTATGTAATTAGAGCAGTAACAATAAATTGTTGTCATACCACAGCTGTCAGCCAATCAGCATTTAAGGCTGGAATCACCCAGTTTATCATATAGAATTTTTTGTACATTTTACCTTCATTTAACTAAGCAAGTCAGTTAAGAACAAATTCTTATTTTCAACGACAGGAATAGTGGTTAACTGCCTTGTTCATGGGCAGAACAACATATTTTCTAACTTATCAGCTCAGGGATTTGATCTTGCAACCTTTTGGGTACTAGTCCAACGCTCTAACTGCTACCTGCCGCCCTACCCAGAATACTGCATGGGTGTCATGTTTTGGTTTATAAATGTACTATAATGTTAAAATTTCAACTTTCATATGGTACCACATGGATGGTTGGAGTTCCACACATCGTAGAATGTTGACTTGAGTGGGAATATTCATTGTTATAAATTAAACTATCTATCTTCCGTAGGAAACCTACTGAAATCACAGAACTATAGATAATAGAATAGACATTCCTAAGTTAACTTTCAACAGTGGGTGGACCGGTGGACAAGTTAAAGTTTCAATTCAATTTAAATGTCAGTGGTGTACCAGCTAAATTGCAGCGGTCTGAAGGGATAGGTCCATTCTATGAGTTCCATTTCTATGGTTGAAATGACACCCACCCTGTATTCAAGACTATGCAGTGTCTCAACCAATGTTGGGCACAACACAAACACCTCCGATTATGTAAAATAGGGTCTAAAGTACAACATTTCTGAAAATGATATTTTTGGGGGGAGTTTACATATTTTTAGATCATTTACATTCATTTTTTTTCATTCAAACATTTTTTAAAGAAATCCTAGAATAGTTTGACAAACCTGCTTTTAAGCTTTCAAATGATATTAAACTGAACAGTTTATCTTTTTCAGTGGTGAAGACACAATCAGGTCCAAAAAGTCACTTGCTGACTACTTCCACCATGGGAAAACATGTATGAATGGTTTCGTTCAAATCAGAAAATGATTGAAATCATTTGGAACAACCTAGACGGAACTGTAAACTCCATTATGATTTCCTCATGAGGAGGGAAGACGACAAGGGAAAGAAAAAAACATGCATGAAAAAGGTACAGTGCGTTCGGAAAGTATTCAGACCCCTTGACTTTTTCAACTTTTCAACATTTTGTTACATTAAAGCCTTATTCTAAAATGGATTATGTTTTTTTTACCCCTTATCAATTTCCACACAATACCTCATAATGACAAAACAAAAACAGGTTTTTAGACATTTTTACAAATCTATACACACTACCAGTCAAACGTTTTAGAACACCTACTCATCCAAAGGTTTTTCTTTATTTTTTACTATTTTGTACATTGTAGAATAATAGCGAAGACATCACAACTATGAAATAACACATGGATTCATGTAGTAACCAAAGAAGAGTTAAACAAATCAAAATATATGTTATATTTGAGATTCTTCAAATAGCCACCCTTTGCCTTGATGACAGCTTTGAACACTCTTGGCATTCTCTCAACCATCATCACCTGGAATGCTTTTCAAACAGTCTTGAAGGACTTCCCACATATGCTGAGCACTTTTGGGCTGCTTTTCCTTCACTCTGCAGTCCGACTCATCCCAAACCATCTCAATTGGGTTGAGGTCTGGGGATTGTGGAGGCCAGCTCATCTGATGCAGCACTCCGTCACTCTCCTTCTTGGTCAAATAGCCCTTACACAGCCTGGAGGTGTATGTTGGGTCATTGTCCTGTTGAAAAACAAATGATAGTCCCACTAAGCCCAAACCAGATGGAATAGCGTATCGTTGCAGAATTCTGTGGTAGCCATGCTGGTTAAGTATGCCTTGAATTCTAAATAAATCACAGACAGTATCACCATCAAAGCACCCCCACAGCATAACACCTCCTCCTCCATGCTTAAAGGTGGGAAATACACATGAGAGATCATCCGTTCACCTACACCGCGTCTCAGAAAGACACGACGGTTGGAACCAGAAAACTCCAATTTGGACTCCAGACCAGAGAACAAATTTTCACCGGTCTAATGTCCATTGCTCGTGTTTCTTGGCCATAGCAAGTCTCTTCTTATTATTGGTGTCCTTTAGTAGTGGTTTCTTTTCGAGGTCAACCGATTAATCGGCATGGTCTGCTTGGCAGGCTGACCACCTGTTACACGAGTGCAGCATCAACAGGACCTGGTGGCTGCAAGGAGCCGAGGTAAGTTGCTAGCTAGCATTAAACTTATCTTATAAAAACTATCAATCTTCACATAATCACTACTTAACTACACATGGTTGATGATATTACGAGGGTAACTAGCTTGTCCTGCGTTGCATATTATCAATGCGTTGCCTATTAATTTATCATCGAATCACAGCCTACCTCAACTTCACCAAACGGGTGATGGTTTAACAAAAGCGCATTCGCGAAAAAAGCACAATCGTTGCACAAATGGGCCCAACCATAAACATCAATGCCTTTCTTAAAATCAATAATTTTTAACCTGCATATTTAGTTAAAAGAAATTAATGTCAGCAGGCAATATTAACCAGGGAAATTGTGTCACTTCTTGCGTTCAGTGCAAGCAGAATCAGGGTATGTGCAACAGTGGCTCGTTGCGAACTAATTTGCCAGAATTGTACATAATTATGACATAACATTGAAGGTTGTGCAATGTAACAGCAATATTTAGACTTAAGGTTGCCACCCGTTCGATAAAATACGGAACGGTTCCGTATTTCACTGAAATAATAACGTTGTTTTTTTCCCAAAATTATAGTTTCCGGATTTGACCATATTAATGACCAAAGGCTCGTATTTCTGTGTTTATTATATTATAATTAAGTCTATGATTTGATATTTGATAGAGCAGTCTGACTGAGTGGTGGTAGGCAGCATTAGGCTCGTAAGCATCCATTCAAACAGCACTTTACTGCGTTTGCCAGCAGCTCTTAGCATTGTTTGATGCACAGTGCTGTTTATGACTTCAAGCCTATCAACTCCTGAGATTAGGCTGGCAATACTAAAGTGCCTATAAGACCAGTTCTTGTTCTTGACATTCTCCGGATTGACTGACCTTCATGTCTTAAAGTAATGATGGACTGTTGTTTCTATTTGCCTATTTGAGCTGTTCTTGCCATAATATGGACTTGGTCTTTTACCAAATAGTTCTATCTTCTGTATACCCCTCCTACCTTGTCACAACACAACTGATTGGCTCAAACGCATTAAGAAGGAAAGAAATTCCACAAATGTATTTTTGACAAGGCACACCTGAAATACATTCCAAATGCGCTGTATACATAGTGTACAGATGTGATGATAGGGTTGATAAAACATTTTGTTTGGAATATGGATTGTGTGTTCAGATAGGGACAGGGACAGACAAGGTCGGTGTGTGTTTCACGTTTGAAGTTTTATTAGTCGTATGTTTCAGGGGGTTTGAGAGAGAGAGGGAGGGAGGGAGAGAGAGAGAGGGAGAGAGAGAGAGAGGGAGGGAGAGAGAGAGAGAGAGAGAGAGAGAGAGAGAGAGAGAGAGAGAGAGAGAGAGAGAGAGAGAGAGAGAGGGAGGGAGGGGAGGGAGGGAGGGAGGGAGGGAGGGAGGGAGGGAGAGAGAGAGAGAGAGAGAGAGAGAGAGAGAGGGAGGGAGGGAGGGAGGGAGGAGAGAGAGAGAGAGAGAGAGAGAGAGAGAGAGAGAGAGAGAGAGAGAGAGAGAGAGAGAGAGAGAGAGAGAGAGAGAGAGAGAGAGAGAGAGGAGGGAGGGAGGGAGGGAGGGAGGGAGGGAGGGAGGGAGGGAGGGAGGGAGGAGAGAGAGAGAGAGAGAGAGAGAGAGAGAGAGAGAGAGAGAGAGAGAGAGAGAGAGAGAGAGAGAGAGAGAGAGAGAGAGAGAGAGAGAGAGAGAGAGAGAGAGAGAGAGAGAGAGAGAGAGAGAGAGAGAGAGAGAGGAGAGGGAGAGAGAGAGAGAGAGAGAGAGAGCAAGAGTGGGAGAGAGAGAGGGAGAGAGAGAGGGAGAGAGAGGGGGAGAGAGAGAGAGACCACTGTGACTGACCCAAAATTAAGGAAATATTTGACTATGTACAGACTCAGTGAGCATAGCCTTGATATTGAGAAAGGCCGCCGAAGGCAGACCTGGCTCTCAAGAGAAGACAGGCTATGTGCTCACTGCCCACAGAATGAGGTGGAAACTGAGCTCCACTTCCTAACCTCCCGCCAAATGTACGACCATGATAGAGACACATATTTCCCTCAGATTACACACACCCATAAATAATTCAAAAATAAATCCAATTTTGATAAACTCCCATATCTACTGGCTGAAATACCAGTGTGCCATCACAGCAGCAAGATTTGTGACCTGTTGCTACAAGAAAATGGCAACCAGTGAAGAACAAACACCATTGTAAATACAACCTATATTTATGTTTATTTATTTTACCATTTGTACTTTAACTACAACACTAAATATACATATATATATTACACTTACAAAAGTTTCATAAGAATAAAGACATTTCAAATGTCATATTATATATATTTATATATATATATATATATATATATATATATATATATATATATATATATAATATGACATTTGAAATGTCTTTATTCTTATGGAACTTTTGTAAGTGTAATGTTTACTGTACATTTTTTTATTGTTTATTTCACTTTTGTTTATTATCTATTTCACTTGCTTTGGCAATGTAAATGTTTGCCATGCCAATAAAGCCCTTAAATTGAAATTGAATTGAGAGAGAGAGAGAGACTAGGGCAACGTTTGTGTGTTTGTTGAGAACAAGGATTTGGAATCACAAACCCAGGAGCAACAGATGGTGTGTACGGATTTTGTCTCCTTGGCTGGGAGATTTGGTGTGTATGTGTATATCTTCACTGGAAGCCTGTCATATGCCCATTCTGCTGTACCCATGGGGACTGCATGACATCACACCTAACTGCTCCATGAACTGAACTCTGGGATAGCACTGCACTCCACCCATAACCACTGATCTAGAGCCAGCTCTCCCAATCCGTGACCTATCCCTAACCATAAAAAAAATATAAAATTGACCTTTATTTAACTAGGCAAGTCAGTTAAGAACAAATTTTTATTGTCAATGACAGCCAAGGAACAGTGGGTTAATAACCTGTTCAGGAGCAGAACGACAGATTTGTACCATGTCAGCTCAGGGGTATGAACTTGCAACCTTCCAGTTACTAGTCCAAAGCTCTAACCACTAGGCTACCCTGCCGCCCCATTAACGAACAACACATCAGAACTGGCCCAGGATCAGTTACAAAGTAAAACGGGAACACTACTTAAACCTTATAGGTGTAAGGCTTTATAACTTGGCTGTAAACATGTGTATGAACATTTATAATGTCTTATCAACCACATACATACTGTCCCTCAGCTTCTCCTTTTGAAAGGTGATGAGGTCAATGTGACGTCATGTGACAGTGAGTGATTCGCCTGATATGTCTATGGCAACACGTGACTGGTTTAGGGGGAAGTCTGATGAGCTTCCAGGTTTTTAAGTGACCTGGGTCATTCGTTTTTGTAGTTGGTGCTCTGGTGTTTAAGGGTACAAGCACCTCACTGTACATTATTTAGTCGATTTGCATTCTCCCGTTGATCTATGCTGTGCCTAGTGTCTCGGGTAGTCTATTTCATGAAACTCATTATATTCGATTTACATTTGCTGCTCTGTTGAATATTAATCTCTTTTTGCTCTCTCAACCACTTCATTCATCTAGTGTGCGTGTGTGGCAGGGTGTCTGTGTGCGTGTGTCACAGACAGATTGCTCTTTCCCCCTCCTGTGGATGTGTGTGGTGTTGTGTTTTGTAGTTATGATAGGCTCCGCCCCTCAGTCTCCCCCACAGCATAAACCAGACGCAAAAAGGTCTCTCTCAGGGCATGTGTGTGTGTGTGTGTGTAGGTCTGTGCGAAGAGCCATTGAATTTTTACCAAGGGAGCATTTTGCTTTTGGCTTACAAATTAAAGTGGAGAGCAGCGAAAAATATAACGCAGAACATTTTTGGGGGGTAAAATATGAAGTATTTTCCAAATATGAAGCCTCGTGCTGGGTAAGCTCTGGCTCTTCTCCACACAATATGGAACACTCATCACAATACATTTGGATTCACTCAATGAAAATTCCTTCACATCCAAGCAAATTAAATATATAAGAGGACAGTACTGACTTTTCATATTCAGTGTCAGCGCATTCCCCCCCGAAGACAAATACATTGTAGCACAGAGTGATAAAAAAAAAAAATACTTAACCTTTATTTAACAAGGCAAGTCAGTTCAGAACAAGTTCTTATTTACAATGACGGCCTACCCCGGCCAAACCCGGACTACGCTGGGCCAATTGTGTGCCGCCCTTTGTGACTCCCAATCGCGGCCGGATGTGATACAGCCTGGATATGGTATTTGAGAAATATATTTGTAGAATGGACATTCCCTTTCCAAAGCAACATTCTGTAGTGGGTTCCCCGGCTGCCATATTGTGAGGACCATTTACAATGTCATCCGTATAATATGGCTTTTTAAAACTTTTTATTCAACCTTTATTTAACTAGGCAAGTCAGTTAGGAACAAAGGATTTTTTACAATGACGGCCTACCAAGAGGCAAAAGCCCTCCTGCCGGGATGGGGGCTGGGATTAAACCTAAATAAGAACGGACAAAACACACAGCACGACAAGAGAGGCACCACAACACTACATAAAGACAGACCTAAGACAACAACACAACATTGTAGCAACACATGTCCTTCTGTAGCTCAGTTGGTAGAGCATGGCGCTTGTAATGCCAGGGTAGTGTGTTCGATCCCCGGGACCACCCATATGGGACCACCCATACGTAGAATGTATGCACACATGCCTGTAAGTTGCTTAGGATAAAAGCGTCTGCTAAATGGCATATATTATTATTATATTATTAACACATGACAACAACACAGTAGCAACACAACATGACAAAGGGCAAGAAGGTAGAGACAACGCATCACGTGAAGCAGCCTTACAAGTGTTAGTAAGAGTGTTCATGATTGAGTCTTTGAATGTAGAGATGGCTGACCATTCTCCCACTCCCCTTCCCCTCTCTGTCTCCCCCCTCTAGATGTGGTCACCTCCTTGCCGCCCCTCCCCCCGGGCATTATGGACTGTGTGGAGGCAGAGAGTGGGTGTGAAGCAGATCCCCAGTGCAAGGAGCTGTACAGCACCTTGCGGAACTGTGTGTCTGAGGAGGAGGTGGCTCCGCAGGGGAGCAAGGCCAGGATAGGGTGCCTGGAGGCCCTGAGCGCCCTGCACTACCCCCCCCTGTTGGCCTGCAAGTGTCAGCGCGGCGCACGCAGAGAGGAGCACTGCCTCCGAGTCTACTGGAGTGTCAGGATCCTGCAGAGTGAGTGTGTGTACATGTGAGCGTGTGTGAAAAAGGGAAAAGTGTGTGTTTGTGTGTGTGTGACATAAATGTGTATGTTTGTTACTAGCTTGTAGAAGTAAGGATTCACTATAGATTTCTAGCACCACTGGTTCTTGACTCACCATTTGGCCACGACTAGGTTGGACCCTTAGCCGTCCTCTGTGACCCGACCCTACATCCATCGTGTGATGCTACTGTCAAAGCCACTTGTTTGTCTGCGTCCTAAATGGCACTCTTTCCCCTACATAGTGGGCACCCTATTCCCTATGGGCCCTGGTCAAAAGTAGTGCACTACGTATGGTAATTACACACTACTCTAACACAACAGAGTGAGTGCTCTCCCCTACCGTGTCATTATGAAAAATAATGACCCGGATTTACATATGAACAGAATAAGATATGTATATTTAGGTTGTACCCACACCCATGTAATTATTTCAAATCTGGAACAACATGCCTATTATTAAGTAAATATATCCATGATAGATTTTAAGAGTAGGTGTTATTATGATGTTGGCAGAAGCTGTGTGAATATAATGAAATGGTGGTTGTCTGATTCGAGTCCCTGTTATAATGTGATGTTTCCCTGTGTGTTCTGTTATCTTGTGATTCAGTCTCCTGTGGTGTTGGGAGATTATGATGCGATTAGGGATGCATAGATTATGTGGTGATCTCTCCTGCGTGTCATGGTTAGGTTACAATGCGATATCATGGTGTTGGGGTTGTGATATAACGTTGTCTCCGATGTTGTCATGATGAGGTTGTAATGTGATGTTCTCCTCTGTGATCATGTAGGTTATGAGGACTTGGAGGCGTCTCCCTATGATGACTCGCCAGTGGAAATGTCTCACATGGCCTCCATAGTGGCCGCAGGTAGCCAACGACACAACCCCCCCCCCCCATTACATTAAAACCCTCAGGCACTCCTGTTCAATATATCAATACACTACAAAACCCAATCAATCAACTCATCTACACAGCCCTCAAGTGACCAGATGTCTACTTTCTCTCCTCTATCTATCTCCCTCGCTCTCCTCTTCCTCTCTATATCTCTCCTCCTCTCTACCTTTCCCCATTCCCCTCTCTCTCTCAGCCTCCTCTCTTCCTCTAGATGGACAGAACGCGTGTCTGAAGGCAGCCCAGGACTGTGGTCTGTATGAGAAATGCGGGTCCTTGAGGTCTGAGTACGTCCTGGCCTGCACTAAGCGCGCCCCAGGCTCGGAACACTGCAACAGGCAGAAGTGCCACCGGGCGCTGCGGCGCTTCCTGGAGCGTGTCCCAGGGGAGTACAGCCTGGGTTTGTTGTTCTGCCCCTGTACTGACAAACTGTGTGGGGAGAGACGCAGGAAGACCATCGTCCCTTCCTGTTCCTACCAGGAGAGAGACGGGGAACAGCCCAACTGTCTGCATCTGCAGAGCTCCTGCACGAGGGACCAACTCTGCAGGTCAGACACACAACATGTACGCACACATAAACACATTTGTCTCTTATAAGCGCTCACATTTTCATATGTGTACGTGTGTGTTTGTGTGTCTGTCTCAGGTCCAGACTGGCTGATTTCCAGCATAACTGCCAGTCCTCCGGCCACTCCCCCTCGGGCTGTTTCAGAGATAGTGGAACAGTGTGCCTCAAATCCTACGCCGGACTCATCGGTAAGAGAGATGAGATGAGGCTATAGGAGAACGAGCGATGCAGATATATGAAGGATGGAGAGGGCTGAGATGAGGGAGTAGAGAGACGGAGAGAATAAATAGTATTCTAGGATATAGATTTGGGTGGATCACTAGACAGTGATAAAGATGACAAGAGGGTGTTATCGGGTCATGTCAGGGGTGGGTGAGTGGGGTGTCAGATGGCCAGCGGTACGACTTGACCTTTTGCAGTAGGAGTTGACCTCTGTAACCTTTGACCCCCTCCTCCAGGCACCATCATGACCCCCAACTACCTTAGCAACAGCACTATGGACGTGGCCCTGTGGTGCAATTGTGAGGGCAGTGGCAACCAATGGAAGAACTGCCTGAAGATCCAGAACATGTTCACCAATAACGTCTGTCTGGGTGAGTCTATACATCCACCTACCTGTCAATTAACCATCTAACCAATCAATGCAATTTTCATACGGCAAGCAATTCATTTACTACTTGACACTTCAATCCATCAATCTGTCACATGGTCAGCTACACTCGCTCTCATGCACTCATGTGAACATGCACACACACACACAATATGTAATGTACTGTGTCTATCTGTCCGTCTCACAGAGAACTCCATAAGTACCATGGGTAGCTCCCCTCCTCGGCCAGTGGAGAGCATTCTTCCCCCTTCCCCTCGCCCCTCCCCCCTGGACCAGCAGAACAAACTCAGCAACAACGCCCAGGATGAGCTCAGCAACAATGCTGTGAGTACTACTACTCAACATTACCCAATGCTAACCTAACATTACTCAACATTACCCAATACTACCTAACATTACTCAATATTACCCAATACTACGTAATAATACTCAACATTACCCAACACTACTTAACATTTCTCAACATTTCTCAACATTACCTAATATTACTCAACATTACCCAATACTACCTAACATTACTCAACATTACCCAAAACTACCTAACATTACTCAATATTACCCAATACTATGTAATAATACTCAACATTACCCAACACGACTTAACATTTCTCAACATTACCCAATACTACCTAACATTTCTCAACATTACCTAATATTTCTCAACATTACCCAATACTACCTAACATTTCCTCAACATGACCTAATATTACTCAACATTACCAAATACTACTTTGCATTACTGAACATTACCTAGTGTTACTCAACATTACCCAATACTGCTTAGCATTACTTCACATTACCCAATACTACCTAACATTACTCAACATTACTCAATACTGCCCAACATTGCTTAACATTGTGCAATATCCAATTTCAATCAAATGTATTTATAAAGCCCTTCTTACATCAGCTGATGTCACAAAGAGCTGCACAGAAACCCAGCCTAAAACCCCAAACAGCAAGCAATGCAGGTGTAGAAGCACGGTGGCTAGGAAATATTCCCAAGAAAGGCCAGAACCTAGGAAGAAACCCAGAGAGGAACCAGGCTATGAGGGGTGGCCAGTCCTCTTCCGGCTGTGCCGGGTGGAGATTATAACAGAACATGGCCAAGATGTTCAAATAATCACAGTTGTTGTCGAGGGTTCAACAGGTCAGCACCTCAGGAGTAAATGTCAGTTGGCTTTTCATAGCCGATCATTCAGAGTATCTCTATCGCTCCTGCTGTCTCTAGAGAGTTGAAAACAGCAGGTCTGGGATAGGTAGCACGTCCGGTGAACAGGTCAGGGTTCCATAGCCGTAGGCAGAACAGTTGAAACTGTAGCAGCAGCACGGCCAGGTGGACTGGGGACATCAAGGAGTCATCAGGCCAGGTAGTCCTGAGGCATGGTCCTAGGGCTCAGATTTTCCGAGAGAGAGAAAGAGAGAGAGAGAAAGAAAGAGAGAGAATTAGAGAGAACATACGTAAATTCACACAGGACACCGGATAAGACAGAATAACTACTCCAGATATAACAGACTGACCCTAGCCCCACGACACATAACTACTGCAGCACAAATATTGGAGACTGAGACAGGAGGGGTCAGGAAACTCTGTGGCCCCGTCCGACGATACCCCCGGACAGGGCCAAACAGGCAGGATATAACCCCACCCACCCACAATACTACCTAACTTTACTCAACATTACCCAATTTACCTAGCATTACTTAACATTACCCAATACTACCAAATATTAGTCAACATTACCCAATACCATTTAACATTACTCAATACTACCTAACATTACTCAACTCTACCCAACATGACCTAACATTACCCAATATTACCTTACATAACCTGACATTAACCAATACCACCTAACATTACCCAGTACTACCTGACATTACTCGATACTACCCAATATTACCTAACATAACCTGCCATTAACCAATGCCACCTAACATTACCCAATACTACCTAACATTGCTCAACATTACCAATACTACCTAACATTACTCAACATTACCAATACAACCTGCCATTACTCTACATTGCCCAATATTACCTAACATAACCTGCCATTGCCCAATGCCACCTAACATTACCCAATACTACCTAACATTGCTCAACATGACCAATACTACCTAACATTACTCGACATTGCCCAATACTACCTAATAATACTCAACTCTACCCAACATTACCTAACATAACTTGACATTACCCAATACCACCTAACATTACCCAATACTACATAACATTACTCAACACTACCCAATACTACCTTACATTACTGAACACTATTCAACATTACTCAACACTTTGAACGACTCACCATTTTAGCTGAATTTCCATCACTCAGAAACATGCATTGCTCTTCCAAACACTAATCACACAACTGGCAATCAAATAAAGCAAAGTAAAATACCACTCCACCCAGCACTGACCACTTCCAGGCCAGCTTAACCCCGCACTGAACAATGCCAGCTTGACCACAAACAGATGGACTGACCACTGCCAGCTTGACCACAAACAGATGGACTGACCACTGACTGACCGTTCGATTAGACACTGACCACCTGACTGAACACTAACCATCAAGTACCGAATGTTCAACCTAGTACACACCTCTAGCACTCTGGCCATTGACCACTGCAGTGACAACAGGCTGCTGGAATGACCATTGACCACAGGAGTGACCGCTGGTGGCTGACTGCTAAACCCTGTCTGGTCCATTGAGCAGAATGACAGTGAAGCGCTTTATGTCTCCTCTGCTCCCCGCATGCTCAACACAGCTAGAGATTATCTGAGCTGCGAGCTAGACCAGGGGGATTCCAATACTCTTGCTCTCTCTCTCTTGCTCTCGCTCTCTCTTGCTCTCGCTCTCGCTCTTGTCCCTCTCTCTCTCATTGGCTGTCTGTCTCCCTTTCTCTCTTTCCCTCTCCTCAATTCTCTCTCTCCCTCATGTTTTCTACATCTCTTAATCTCTCTCTTTCTCTCTGTCTCCCTCCCTCTCCCTCATCTCTCTCTCTGAGAGGATTAGATGAAGGTGTTCGCAAGAGGCCGTGCATCAATCAGACTTCATCAGTATTAATTTATGTATGCCCATCTGTCTCTCTCTCGCTCTCTCTCTCTCCTTTACTCTCTCCCCTAATCCTTCCTTCTACTCCGTCCTCCTTCTCTTTCTCTCTCTCTCCCCTCTTTGCTCTCACTCTCTCTCTCCCTCGTCTCCGCGTTCCACATTGTAATCCCTCGCTCCATTCTCTCTCTCTCTCTCTCTCTCTCTCTCTCTCTCTCTCTCTCTCTCTCTCTCTCTCTCTCTCTCTCTCTCTCTCTCTCTCTCTCTCTCTCTCTCTCTCTTTCCCCTCTCTTCTCCTCACTCATCCCTCATCTCATTCTCTCTTCCTCTCCTCTAACAATATATATATCTCTCTCTATCTCAGGTGGAGCAGAGTGAGGAAGAGGAGGAAGAGGAGGAGGGGGGTCAGTTTGATGTGATCCCTCTCTATGCTGAGAAGGCCACTGTGTCCAATCTGGGTTCTGGGGGTGGGGGGGTGTCCCCCCGTCTGTCCTCAGCCCCCCCTCCCTCCCTGCTGCTGCTCCTTCTGCTACTGTCTGCCTCTCTGAGCTGGGGGTAAGGAGGGGCGGGGCCCTTGCACACAGACACAGAGACTCTGAGAAAGGCACAGAGAGAGAGAGGAGGGAGAAAATAAGAGAAGATAAAGGACCTCTAGTGTTTATTGCTTCCTTCCTTCTCTCTTCCTTTTGAGACAGTCTTGTACAGTCTGTTTTCTTTTTTTTGCTTCACCTCCCACTGTCAAGTGATGGTTTTGCCCGATGGAGACTTTTTGTGTATGACAGACATAGAGGTGAACCAACTCCACAGTGACAGAGGGGGGTTATAAAACTGAGTGACTTGATATATGATATGTGAGTAATTTCCTCCTTTGGTGAAGACGTGACAGGTTACCATGAGTCCGATGGCGCTTTAGTATATCCAAGCTTCACTCTGTCCATTCATACCTCTGTACTCTCCAGTGATGGAGAAGTGCTTACAGTCAGTGTTAGGAAGGAATGTACACCTTCCTAATATTGAGTTGCCCTCAGAACAGCCTCAATTCGTTGGGGCATGGACTCTAGAAGGTGTCGAAAGCGTTCCACCGGGATGCTGGCCCATGTTGACTCCTGTGCTTCCCACAGTTATATCAAGTTGGCTTGATGTCCTTTGGGTGGTGAACCATTCTTGATACACA